>NW_015410493.1:21521-22851 GCF_001527695.2 Protobothrops mucrosquamatus
GGTTATTTCAGCAGGCAGGACTGGCCTAGGGGTATTTTAAAGGGGTTTTAAATTAAATTTTTAGTAGAAGCGGCCAAATTTAAATTGTTATTTTTAATTTTTTTTAAATTTTGTATTGTATCACTGTTTTAAACTGGCTGTAAGCCGCCCTGAGTCCTCCGGGAGAAGGGCGGGGTATAAATTTAATAAAATCTCAAAAATCTCAAAAATCTCAAAAACGCCCTTCAATTTTTTTTTTAGCCTAGACCTCTTCACATACGTAGATACTTCTGTTAGTCAATGTTTTACTTGCCCTTCAGATGATGGCACTCAAGACTGTGGTTTTATTTTATTTTGCATCACACAAAAATATCATTGTGTGCATCTAACCATGCGCAGCTAATCGTTTGTAAAACAAGGGACAATTTAGAAATATTTTGGTTAACCTAGAGAGAGAAAAAACATTTCCCTATTAAGATAGCTCTGTTCTGAAGTTTAACCTATCCGTTTTATTGAGAATCTTTCCGTGTTGTTTTTAAGAATTTAGTTCTCAAGACAGGCTACCTGGTCTACACTGGCCTTTTTTTGAAAGAACTGACTGGCTCTAACCTTAAGAGGATCCTCGATCTCTGACGACTGGCTGTGCGCTCAGGACTTCCACTTCAAGTTGTCACAACAAGGAAAAACAGCTTGCTCAAAGGAAACTCATTCCAACCTCAGGCCTTTCAGATTAACTGGCCATCAGAAACAAAGGACAAGTCACGGACCAATTCCATGGGTTATGATTAGGAGGCTGCCCTTGATAAGCAGAGAGTCTCAAGAGTTTAGCTCAGTGAACAACGGGGTGAGGTATGTGGCAAGACTGTCTCTTCATTGTATGCAAGGGACACAATGGGACGAACAGGTCAACCTATCACCTTCTCCTGAAGTTTGGAGGAAAGCAATTGGAATCTACCAAAGCGAAGACCATGCATTTACGTCTGACATTTTAATCCTGGAAGTTGCATAGAGCAAACGTTAGAAGACATGCCACGTTAAAAAAAAAAATGCTTACTATTGTAAGGGAGAAAAAAAAGAAAAAAGTCAAATAATACGCATTCAGCAAACAGAAGAATGTTTGGGGGCTAACTTAAAAAAAAATATAAGAATGCGTAAGTAACTTAACAGCATAGGACATGCACTCTGCACTTCAGAGTAAATCTTCCCAAATTGTTTGTTTTCTACAAAATCTCATCACTTTTAGCATGTTTATCGCACGGATTAGTCACCATCTTAAACAAGAGAAGAATTTGGCGGATTATTCAAGCCGTCCATCTTGTCAAGCCATTAAGCGCTAGAACCCTATAGGGCA
>NW_015410493.1:32459-34040 GCF_001527695.2 Protobothrops mucrosquamatus
CTCCCAGAATTCCTGAGCCAACATGCCTGGCTGAGGAGTTCTGGGTGTTGAAGTCCACGAGTCATAATAGGGCCAAAGTTGCCTACCCCTGACCTAATCCATGGGCTGATATGGGGGGGGGGATGCGAGGATTCTTATGTACTTCATTTTGAGCTTTCCCACCCCAAAAAATAGGGGGAGGGATATAAATCTAATAAACAATTAACATAAAAAGTAGGGGGAGGGATATGACTCTAATAAACGATGAACGTTAAATTATTCGTTTCATGAGGGCTGAAACTAATTTGAGACAAAAGGAGGATATCGATCTGCCAATCAATTTGTTCAATTTTTTTTTCAAAAAAAAAAAATATTGAACAAATGTCATGCAGTGTTAGGAGAACACAACCTTCCCAATACGACTGGCTGCTCCTTGTTGTTTCAGCAGTTGTTGTGTTCACTGCTCCCTTTCATCCACTTCTCTTCATCCTTTTTACAGACGTTGCTGCTCTGCTTTTGATTAATTCTTTTATTTTAAACCTGCCCTCTGTAAAATTATTTGCAAGCTGCAAGGAAACTGTGTAAACCTAAAAATTATATGAGGAACGTCTGAAATGGGTGAAAATAAAAGAGGAGGGAGCTGAGAGGGGTCTACAGTGAGCTTCCCTCCGCTGAATTTTCATCTGCCTTCAGCACTTATTCTGCTAAGGCCCGAGCTCTCAGCTCAGATGGACGCTGTTCAGGCATGGGAACTTCTGCAGCCTGAAGTACACCAGCTAACCTCTTCTTATAACGAGAAAGGGAGGTCAGTCTCTTGAGTTGGACTGCAGGAAAGGTGGTGTAGAAAATTTCCCAGCCTCTCCAAAACTGCTCCCTTTGGCTCTTTCCTGCTGCATTTTTAAGAAGAAGAAAAAAAACCCCACCTGGAGAGGATTCTGTAATGGAAACCAGCTACCCTGAATCATTCTGAGGATCATCCCCCCAGCTCTGGTCTAAAAAGTGGATAGACTGCCTTGGCATGGAGTCAGATGCATTTCTAATAAAGGAGAATATTTGCAGTACAGGGTTGAAATGAGGGTCCTTGGTGCTCTATTGCAGATGCTTCATTACCCAAACTAGGAAACATCACCAGGATAATGAAATTAAGATCACGTGAAGTGATCACGTGACGTGTTAATACCACTTTACAAGGCCTTGGTAAGGCCACACTTGGAATACTGCATCCAGTTTTGGTCACCACGATGTAAGAAGGATGTTGAGACTCTAGAAAGAGCGCAGAGAAGACCAACAAAGATGATTAGGGGACTGGAGGCTAAAACATATAAGGAACGGTTGCTGGAATTGGGTATGTCTAGTTTAACGAAGAGAAGGACGAGGGGGGACATGATAGCAGCCTTCCAGTATCTCAGGGGCTGCCCCAAAGAAGAGGGAGTCAAGCTATTCTCCAAAGCGCCTGAAGGCAGGACAAGAAGCAATGGATGGAAACTAATCAAGGAGAGAAGCAACCTAGAACTAAGGAGAAACTTCCTGACAGTTAGAACAATTAACCAGTGGAACAACCTGCCTCCAGAAGCGGTGAATGCTCCAACACTGGAAGTTTTT
>NW_015410494.1:0-2007 GCF_001527695.2 Protobothrops mucrosquamatus
TGTTCTAAATTGTCCTCCTGTGCAGAGCAGGGATTGGGCTCTTCCAACTTTGTGATTGTGCGATTCTACAATTTTTAGTAATTTATAGTCATTCCATTTGGCTGATTGTTGTGTTTGCCCCCCAAACCTCAATTTGTTAAACATTGCTTCAGCTGCTAAAGATTTCTGAAATGGGCTTCTCACCCTGGAAATTGTATTTCGATTCTTTTGGTCCCTGTAAACCACTCAAACTTGCCCTTCAAATCAACAAAAGGCGCGTAATCTTGCTTTTTATGTTATTCTCTTTTATTTTAATGTGGTGCAAATTTGGGGGAGGGGGGTTTCACTGCCAACAGACTTACTACTCTTCCTGGATTTTTCCAAGAATTCTGAGCTTGCAATTTCAGATCACTGTTTTTTGGCATATGAGAGAATTTGAGGAAATCCGTGCCCAGCCGTTCCCAGTGGATGCACCAACATTAAATTGGTGGAGTGACAGTGGGCGATTCTCCACAGATTTGAGATTTCTCCCCAAATGAAGCACAAAATAACCTTCAGCATAAATATATTCACAGATAATTCCCATCCTGCTTTCTGAACAGCCTTTTCTTTGTCAGTAAAAATGTACTATGAATATTCAGCGCAGAGGTTGCCAGGGATGTTAACCTGTAACTATTCTCAGATTAAGGCAATAACATAAAATCTCAATGGTATGTTTTAGAAGATTGGAAAACAAGAAGTTGTGTCATGTCTGCTTTAAATTTTGTCTTGATGAATCTTTAGGAGAGTTGTTTGATGCAGTTGACAAACTTACAGTAGTAATACATTGTGAGAACTTGCACAGACCTGGATTTTAAGACACCTTTCAGAGAAAATGATATCTATTACTTCCAAGTGACTGATAAGTCCATATTTATTTCATTTATATTAATTTGTGTCACGGCCTAATTATATAATTGAGATAAGTGGCATCGTTTGAAAGGAAACATACTTTTAAAGGAAAAATCTGTTGATTTAATAGAGAAATCTACAATGGCACATGTTCATTAAATGAGGGAAAAATCCAAATGTAAACTTTGTTAAACATAAGTCAGCTGGACCATATTTATACTGCATTGTAGTGGCAACGACATTGAGCTGGGATCCAGGAGATTCTGATTAAAGTTGGTATGTCATTTTCTGTGAATTGGAAACACCCACCTGCAACATCAATATTTTCATAAAATATTGTATTGATGTGCTGATGAGATTCTACATTAATGGCTGGGTGTCTCCTTTTGAAATGGGAGAGTTGACCTTGAAGGCACATCATTTCCCTACCCTCTCAAAATAATTTTGAGCCTTCATGTTATGGAGACTATAAACTTCCATTCAGTTTTTTCTATTTAAGGCTTGTGGTGGATGTCACCAGAATCAATGGGTCCTCAGCTTTCTGAGCACTTAGAGGAGAAAATCATTAAATCAGCTTGATTGATTGATTGATTGATTGGATTTATAAATCTGCTCAATTCAAACAATGTGACTCTTGGTAGCATACAGTAAACAAAAAAGCCCCATACAAAGAATAAACTGAAGAAACCCACATAACAGTAAAACAGACTCCGAATGTGATTTGAAATGTGGAATGTAAAATGGGGCCCAAGCACTGTACTAAAAAGATCCAAAAAGAGATTGCACCCATGCCTGGAGGGAAAGCCAGGTCTAAATAGTTTTCCTAAAGGCAGACTGAATTGTGGCCTGTTGTATACTTGGGGAAGAGGGGAAGTTACTGATAACAATTCTAAAAGCTGATCATCTCATTGTCCTAAATTATCGTTTTATTACATAATTGCAGTGGCCCAATCTCCAGTAAATTCTGAAAGTTGCAAAAATGGATTGGACTTGAAGGGTGTTTACAGATAGTCCCCCAACTTACAACCATTCATTTAGCAACCTTTTGAAGTTATAACAGCCCTGAAAAAAGTAACGTACGACTGACCTTCACGCTTACGACTTGCATTCCTACGGTCACGTGATCAAAATTTGGGC
>NW_015410495.1:0-2007 GCF_001527695.2 Protobothrops mucrosquamatus
CAGGTCCTAATGTTGCTATCAGGAATTCTGGGTGTTGAAGTCCACAGATCCTAAAGTTGCTATCAGGAATTCTGGGTGTTGAAGTCCACAGGTCCTAAAGTTGCTATCAGGAATTCTGGGTGTTGAAGTCCACAGGTCCTAACGTTGCTATCAGGAATTCTGGGTGTTGAAGTCCACAGGTCCTAACATTGCTATCAGGCATTCTGGGTGTTGAAGTCCACAGGTCCTAAAGTTGCTGTGATGAATCCTGGGAGTTGAAGTCCACAGGTCTTAAAGTTGCTATCATTGCCCACCCCTGACGTAGTGGCATTTATGACCTCGAGCGACCACTCTGGCTGTCCCTACAGCCGTCTCACGCCGATTCTCTCCTCTTCTCTTCCAGGCCCTGTGCGGCTGCACCGTCAACATCCCCACGGTGGACGGGCGCGTGATCCCCCTGCCCTGCGGCGACATCATCAAGCCAGGCACTGTGAAGCGGCTGCGGGGCGAGGGCCTGCCTTTCCCCAAGGTGCCCTCCCAGCGCGGAGACTTGATTGTGGAGTTCAAAGTCCGCTTCCCTGACAGAATAGCCCCCCAGACCCGCCAGATCCTCAAGCAACACCTGCCCTGCTCCTAGAGCTGCTGAGCTGGGCCTTGCCTGCCCACCTCTCTGCCAGCCAGCTTGCTCTCCGAGCAGCAGCAATACGTCATGCTGTGCCCGAGCCGCGTTGCACCTGGCCTGGGTGTCGCCCGGAGATCCTCCTGTCTCTTGCTGCAAGCCACGTCCTCTATTGCAAGGGACACCCTCTGCCCCGTCCCTCTCCTCTGGCAATATGGCTCCCTTCAGGGTCCTGTTTTTGGATTTGGTGTCCCAGCTTTGCGTGAGTCTCGGGGGTACCCGGTCCACTCCCTGGGGACTTTCCTTCTCCAGAGCTGGGGAGGATCTCCCCAAATTTTGCCAAGGAACACCAGAGCCCTGTAAATAGAACCGCCTCCTTCTCTGTTCCCTGCCTGCTCTTTCCGGATTGCGCCTCCCTAGAGCAGACGGTGGGGGTCGCAAAGCCAGCCTCGTCCTACACAGCAGGAGCTGGACCCCCCCCTCCTGTGTTTGGCACTAAGAAGGCCCCCTCCGCCCACCTTCTGTTTCTGCGCACACAGACCCTGTGGTGTTGGCCCGATAAACCTCCTCCAGCAAGCCCGGCCCTGTTGGGGCCCCAACAAGGACCTGCCATTCAAGGGTGCTTTGGACAGAAGGACCCTCCTTGTATTCGAATAGAACTTTCATGAGGACTAACCTCTTCTTGGCTGTGTTGGCTTTTCATCTGAATTCTGGGGAAGGGCTGGTGGGGAGCAGCCCAGCATGGCTCCTTGAGGAAGGGGAGAGGGGCTACAGGGCAGCCACTGAGCCCTGCAGGAGGCTGGGAGGGAGTCTCGGCGGTGGCTGCAGTGATGGTGGGTGGCCATTGTGTGTCTCTTGGGAAGTGGGCGGAGGGACGTGTGATCTGCCTGGGTCCTGGGGGGGGGGCGGTCCAGGGGCTGCCTTTTTTTCTCTTTTCAGGGGGAGATTTTTCAAGAAACATTGCTTATCCTTGACAATTATGTTGCGCTTTGGGCCAGTGCTGGTGGGGGAGGAGGAGAATATAAGGGCCCGGAGGTGCTTTTGTAAGGGAGCAACTCATCATCTTCTCCCTCCCTCCCATGCTAAAAACCTTGTGCCAAGACTCTTTTTGGTGGGACTTTCCACCCGTCTTTTTTATTCTGAATTTTCTCTGACTGAAAATGGAGGTGCTTCCTTTGGTTCCCCTCCGTCCGTCCGTCCCTCCCAAGGTGCCCAGCAGGTTGACCCTCCTTTGGGGTGGGTGGCGGAGACGAGTTTGACTGAACCCGGGATCAGACAGAGGCCCTGTCCACAGCCGCTTCCTGTATAGTTGTACAGACCCGAACGCTGCCCTCCTGTAAATGTGCGATGATGTGGGGAAGATGACGCAACTACCGTGCCACCTGGAACTCGCCAGCTCTCTGGATGGT
>NW_015410496.1:0-2006 GCF_001527695.2 Protobothrops mucrosquamatus
GAAGAGACTGGACAGCCGTTTGTCTGAAATGGTGTAGGGTTCCTGCCTGGGCAGGGGGTTGGACTCGATGACCTCCAAGGTCCCTTCCAACTTTATTATTATTATTATTATTATTATTATTATTATTATTATTATTATTATTATTATTATTATTATTATTATTATTATTATTATTATTATTATTATTATTATTATTAAGGTATTGAAGCCACAGGAGCCTTGGGGAGGAGTGTTCATGCAATATTGGAATTCAACATTATGCAAGCATAAGCAATAGAACACAGTCAAACTAGAGTCTTGGACTTTAAGAGAGCTAATTTCAATAAATTTAGAGAGAGCTTGGGAAGGATTACATGGATGAGAATCCTCAAGGGGAAAATAACTCAAGAAGCTTGGGAAATTTTGAAAAGTGAGATTATAAAAGCCCAGTCTAGCACAATACCATCAAAGAAGAAAAATAACAGCTCTCAAAAGAAACCAGCATGGCTGCATAAAGAACTCTCTGATCAATTGAAAGATAAAAAGGACAAGCATAGAAAGTGGAAAGAGGGACACAAAACTAAGGCAGAATATCAGCAAATAGCCCAAGCCTGCCAAGATGAAGTGAGGAAAGCTAAAGTTCAAAATGAATTAAGGCTTGCGACAAAAGTAAAAAATAACAAAAAATAAAAAGCTTCTTTCAACATGTAAAAAACAAGAAAAAAGTTAAGGAAATGATTGGTCCATTAATGGGAGAAAGTGGCAAGAAGGTGACAAGCAATAGGGAGAAAGCAGAACTACTTAACTCATTTTTTGCATCCCTTTACACAAAGGGAAAAATAGTCCAACCTATCAAAAACAGTACAGTAAAAAATGTACATAAACTATAGTATTTGCCTGCAGATGTCATCACTCATGTTTCGTCCTTTGCTCACTTCCCCCTGAGAAAGCCATGACTGCAATATTACATAGTACATATGTGAATTACTCATTATAGATAGAACTGCCATGATGTGTGTTTTCTCAATGGTTGGTTCCCATATTTCACTGCCAGCTGTCATGCTGATACATTAAATGATGGACATTCATGTCTAAACCTATCCTCCATGAGAACAGTTTCTTATGAATAATGTGACAGAAATGCATTTTTGTATTTTAAAATTCCCATCTCATTCATTGATTCATTGATAGGTTATATGCAACATTGCTCAATAAAGTTATCAGTAAGCATCTTTCCTCCTAAACAGCTGCAAGAAGTCAATGAAAAATAGATGGTGGAGATAATAGAAGCAGTAATTTTTCTATGTCACGACATAAAGGTATTGCATGTTAAGAAGAAAAGTCAAAAGAGAATTGGTTTGCTCCAAACCAATAATTAACGAATAATTTCCTTAAATTATAAACAGGGCATTCTGTTGAATTTCACTGCTTTTATAAAATATTTATTACTCCCTGTTTACCAAGCAATTCATATTCAGCTCATGCTTTCCATTGAGGATTGACTATGGTAATAAAGAGGAGGATATCAAAATTAGGAAAAAGAAAATGAAAAATTGTTAGAGAGTAAGAAATGGGAAAAATACTATTTAGTGAAGGGAAATTAAAGCTTAGACATGATATATGCTGTAATGTCTTCCAGAGAACTGGAATAGTTAAAGAGATGGTTAATGTATAAAATGGTTGGACTGTAACAAAGAATGCAAACAGAGCAAATATATTCTTCCAGACAGCCTTTTGCTACTATGTTACACAATGTTTGTTTCCTTCTAAGATGTCTGAAAGTACATTGCCATTAACAAACATAAGAGAAAATATTTGAAAAATCATCACTCTTTCTTCTTCTTTTCTTGTATTCAACATCAAATCATTTACACGGGTTATAAACCCGCTGCTGAAATTTCTATTGAGGCTCCCTCTCTCCTTTAATGCTGAAGCTATATGAGGCATACAATTATTATGGATTTTTATCCTTGACTTAAAACTAAACTGAGGATTTTGCCTGAAGTGCAAATAAAAAAAGTATTTGA
>NW_015410497.1:0-2006 GCF_001527695.2 Protobothrops mucrosquamatus
GGGAAGGAGGGGAATCTATTTCTTCCTTTGTGATTGTTTCATTGTCATCGTTGTAGAATTTCAAACTTTTTAACTGTAATTTAATTTTAAAGCTTATTTGTTATACATTTTTATTTAGGGGTGATGTTATATCCTACGCCATCCAGATCCCCACTTTAAGGGAGGTGAAGGGATTAGGAGTATCCATAAATAGCAATAAGTACCAATGAATACATTTCGTAGATCGGAGAGCACAGAATACATAAGATATGATGATAACCTTTATTGTCATTTTTTTACTGTGGGCACAACGGCACACACCAAAAATGAAACTTAGTTGCCCGCTCGCTCTCAAAGTGAAACACGTACATGACACACCCTAAAAACATACTACATACAACATATGTACAGACCCACAGCCCTACATATACATAACGAATAAATATTAAATACTGTCCATCTTGAGTATATAATGGAAGGAGGAACCTTGAGAGGGGCAAATCTTTCTCCGGGAGAGTCCTAATAAATGAAATGAAAAGGGGGGGGTCCCTGCATTTCCCCCCCCCATGGAACTCCCCCTCCCCCACTCACCTCTCCGGCCAACCACGGAATTGCTCTGGGAAACCTCGTAGTTGTTTCGGCAGAAGCGATCCACGGAGGCCCTCCGGTACTGCAGCTCGTGCTTATCTCTGTTGAAAGCCTGGGCACTCGCCTTCCCCAACGCCGTGATGGCCTCGTACTCCCCGCGGGCGCTGTCGAAGCGGAGATACTCCTGCCGGTCGTAGAAGGTCCTGTACAGGTATCGCACCCGCCGCGTCCCGTTGAGGAAATGGCACTCGGACTTCCACTGGACCAGGAAATGGGCTGGGGGGGGGAGGAGGAGGAGGAGGAGGAGGAGGAGGAGGGGCATCAGGAGGGACTCCAGGGCCCATGGTCCTCAGCCTCTCCTAGAGGAGGGACACAGGCTTGGCAGAGGAGGGGAGGGGAACCTGCCGGGAGAGGCTGCCGTTAGGCGCCCCCTGGAGGAGGGAAGGGGAACTGTCGGTCCCAGCGGGATTCCCCCTTGGTGGGGGGTCGGGAGGGGGGAGGAAAATGAGGGAGGGGAGGAGCTTCCCGAGGGACCGCCTCCTTCTCCCGAGGGTGGAAAAAGGCAGGCAGAAGTTCAGCTGGTCCAGCACTCGGTCTACCTGTCTGCAAGGAACGTGGGATCCCGGTGGGGCCTCTCTGCCCCCCAAACTAGCAGGAAATATGGGGGGAGGGAAGAGACCCCCTCTGGGCTGGATCCACGCTTCCCTCTCACTCCTCCTTTGGGGCCGTTGGGGAGGGGACAATATCAGGATACCCACACCCATGCTCCTGGGCTCTGCCTGCCCTTCCAGCCCCACATTCCCTTCTTCTTCCCCCCCCTTCCCCCATCTTCAGCCCCAAAAGCTGCCTTTGGGTGCTTTTTGAGGCCTCTTTCCTGCCCCCTGCCCCAAAAGACCCCCCATGTAGCCCCCCAAGACCACCTCAAAGGGAGGGGCTCCAGCCCCCTTCACTAAAGGGGGAGTTTGCAGGAGCAACTCAGACCCCCCCCAATATCCCTCCCAATAGAAGCGGAGAAGGTGAGGGAGGGGAACATTTTCAGTCTTGGGGGCTGCAAATTTAGAGGGGTGTTCGGGGGGGTTGTGGACTTCCTTTTTCTCCCCCTCCCAGGAATCAGAACCACAGTCCCCCTTTCTCTATGTGCCTGCAGGGGTGGACTAGATGCCCCTTTAAGCTCCCTTAAGGCTCCCCATGAGGAGTCCAGGCTGGGTCAGCGGAGACTTCGGAAGGGCCGAGGGGAGCCGGGGGGGTCTCTCCGGAGACCCTCCCTCCTCCAGGTCTCCCTTGGCCCAAAGGGGCTTTTCCAAAAGGCAGCTGGACTTTCCTGGGTTTTCCCTTGAAGTCTTTTCACTTCTCCTCCCAGAAGCTTCTTCAGTTCTGACCGAATGGTGGAGGGTGGAAGGATGGATGAAAACCAGTCACTGGTTCTCTAAGGGGCCTTG
>NW_015410498.1:0-2006 GCF_001527695.2 Protobothrops mucrosquamatus
GTCTTCTTAAGAATGAATGAGGCAGAGGAATTATTTTTCCTTGAAGAGAGAGCTAATGTTTCATTGCTTTGGTTCTCCATCACCTTCAGGCAGATGCCAGCTCTGAATATAGGAGAATCAACTAGAGCAGTAGTGGCGAACCTATGGCATGCTCGCTCTGGGGGCATGCGCGCCATCACCCCAGCCCTGCCTCCCCCCCATGGCCCCCCTCACCAGCAGCCCCCTAGAGGAGAGTCACCCTGGGCACGGTCTACGCGGAGCAGTGTAGCCAAGGACATGGCAGCTGGGCAGCAGGGACAAGACTCCGCCCTCCCACTGCATCACGCGCAGATGATGCTGTGGGGCGTGGGCAGAAGGCATGGCAGACATGGCAATGGGCAGAATTAACCTGCAATACTGCATTCTAACCACTATGCCACCAGGCCCTTCCTTCCTTCCTTCCTTCCTTCCTTCCTTCCTTCCTTCCTTCCTTCCTTCCTTCCTTCCTTCCTTCCTTCCTTCTCACTTAGCAATAGCACTTAGACTTATATACTGCTCCACAGTGCTTTAGAGCCCTCTTTAAGCCATTTACAGAGTCACCATATTGCCCACAACAATCTGGGTCCTCATTTCACTGACCTCGGAAGGATGGAAGGCTGAGTCAACCTTGAGCTGGTCAGGATCAAACTCCTGGCAGTATGGATGCAGAGTTGCCTCCAATACTGCATTTTAATCACTGCGCTACCACGGCAAAGCTCAGTTTAGGTCTGTATGACCTGGCATTTTGTGTAAATTCAACAATGGGGGGGGGTTCTGTTTCAGTGTCATGTGAACCAAATAAGCAGGGCCAATGTAGATTTAACTATTCCGCCGCCAAGGAAAACGAGCCTAAACCAACCCATATGTTTTTTCCTGCTTTCCCTTAAGTAAGTATCGTGTCGTTCAGCAAGCTGGACAGCTCCAGATATGCACCCAATTCTTCCACATCGAAATAATCCTTTCCCCTATACATTTATTTATATTTTTTATTCTGTGTTGGGATGTATCCCATGAAATAATACCACGGAACCGGATTGGGAGAGGGTAAATTCTCCCTTCCGCAGCTCTGAAAAATTGTAAACTATTTCCTTCCAGGATGGGAAGGGATTTTGCAAAACTCTTAACGCAACGTGAGCGAGAGACAACAGTGCTTAGCGTGTGGGAAAGAAGGGACAGAGACAGTGGGGTTCTTTCTTGTGCAAACAACCCAGGAACAGCACAAATATCAGAAAGCACAGTGAGAAAATTAGACACGTACTTAAAAGTACTCTTTGTTAGCGTGGTCTTAGTTTGCAATAACCTCCCTGCCTGGCATTTGATTTTCTTTTTCTTTTACGTTTCATCACAGAGCCAGCCAGATATTTAGACTGGATTTGGCATTTTTATCCACCCATTGAGTCCTTCCCAAGGACCTGGGATAGACAGATGTGAATATTTTGTTGTGTTAAAGATCTTGTTGCAGGAGGTTCCGAATAAAGCTGCCTTCTGCAATTGACTGGCGGTGATTTTGTCAATGCCGATGGCGTTCAAGTGGTGCTCCAGATGTTTTGGGATTGCCCCCCAAGGCTCCGATCACTTTTGGTGCTATCTTTTGCTTCCTTTTGCCACACTTGTTCTAGTTCTATTTGCAGGTCTTTGTATTATTATTTTTTTTACAAATTTTTTATTAATTTTTCAAATAAACAAACAAATAATACAAATATGGTGCATTTCATTAAAAACAAACAAACACATAAAAAGCCTACTCAGTAAGTATTCAGAAATAATCGGCGGTCCCCACCCTGCATCTACACTCCCTCAGCCTTCCTACCTACTTCCCTCTTCCTTCCTCCCCCTCTTAACCACAACCTCTCCTCTTTCCTCCTTTCCAACTATCCTACACATCCCATCACCTTCTTTTCCACCACCTCGGATGCAGTTTAGGGGTACTAGCCGATCATCTCCTCTTCTTAAAGACAAACATTTACATTATATTTATAAATACACCA
>NW_015410499.1:0-2006 GCF_001527695.2 Protobothrops mucrosquamatus
TCCGGCGTTTCTAAGATGTTTTAATGAAGAGGCGTTTTCCATTCTTAGCCACCACGTCCATCACTTTTCTCCAGGACGATCTAGCCCTCGTCTGCCCTTTGGGGTCTCGCAGGGACGCCCTCATCGTCACTGCAACTGAGCTAGGAGCTTCACTTGCAGGAACTAAACCGAGGGAAAGCATCCGTGGGGGGGACACAATGTGCCATCGGGCAAGAATGAAACACACCTCCCTTGGGGATCAGTTCAGAGTCTTCCAGCCAGTTCTTCATCCTAGTTTGTATTGGGTTCTTCCTGTATTTACCAAGGTATTTTCTCTTTGTGGTGAGGAAGGGCTGTCCTGCTCCCATCACTACATCCCAAAACGTTATGACTGATTTCCTGTGGCTCTCAAGGATTTGGGACATGGAAGCATCAGCATTTCAGGGGACCCAAGGGAACTAGCCTCACTCCGGCTGGCCAGGGCTGGTTTTAAGTCTGCCAAATGCCAGGTGCTTCTGTAATTTCCTTAGAAAATCAAAGTCAAAGTGATTGAGACACACACACATCAGGGCCTAGGAAAAGGGAGTTCAAAAAGACGCTTATATTTGTAAACCAAACTGTTGGATTTGTTGTATAGTTTAAATAATCACCACCAAAACGTCCAAGAGAAAACAATGGTAATTTATTTGCACTACTTTCCAAAGAGGGTGTATCTAGTGCCCACAGGTACAGTGGACATATCTTAAATAGTTAATATTCTTTCTTTATCTTCCCTATTGCCATTGCAAATTTACCTCCCATCTTTTCCTCATTGGCTTAAAACTCAGGCTGTCACAACCTATCCAAAGCAGCTAAAGCGAATACATTATTCCCCACCCCTGATTATATCTCCCATTACTCAAATTCTATCACCCCCTGCCCTTATTTACAAATTACCTTTTATGGCTACTAGTTCCTAGTAACTATCATATCAGCAAATTCTGGTTAAGACCAGTTTCTAGCATAGGGGAGGCATTCCTACATACAGTAATAATAATAATAATAATAATAATAATAATAATAATAATAATAATAATAATAATAATAATAATAATAATAATAATAATAATAAAAGTTGGAAGGGGCCTTGGAGGTCTTCGAGTCCAACCCCCTGCTCAGGCAGGAAACCCTACACCTTTTCGGACAAATGGCTGTCCAGTCTCTTCTTAAAAACTTCCAGTGTTGGCGCATTCACCACTTCTGGAGGCAGGTTGTTCCCCTGGTTAATTGTTCTAACTGTCAGGAAGTTTCTCCTTAGTTCTAGGTTGCTTCTCTCCTTGATTAGTTTCCACCCGTTGCTCCTTGTCCTGCCTTCAGGCGCCTTGGAAAATAGCTTGACTCCCTCTTCTTTGTGGCAGCCCCTGAGATATTGGAATACTGCTATCATGTCCCCCCTCGTCCTTCTCTTCATAATAATAATAATAATAATAATAGTAAAGTTGGAAGGGACCTTGAAGGTCATCTAGTCCAACCCCCTGCTCAGGCAGGAAACCCTATACCATTTCGGACAAATGGCTGTCAAGTCTCTTCTTAAAAACTTCCAGTGTTGGAGCATTCACCGCTTCAGGAGGCAGGTTGTTCCACTAGTTAATTGTTCTCACTGTCAGGAAGTTTCTCCTTAGTTCTAGATTGCTTCTCTCCTTGATTAGTTTCCACCCGTTGCTTCTTGTCCTGCCTCCAGGCGCTTTGGAAAATAGCTTGACTCCCTCTTCTTTATGGCAACCCCTGAAATATTGGAACACTGCTATCATGTCCCCCCTCGTCCTTCTCTTCATTAAACTAGACATAGCCAATTCCAGCAGCCGTTCCTTATATGCTTTAGCCTCCAGTCCCCTAATCATCTTTGTTGCTCTTCTCTGTACTCTTTCTAAAGTCTCAACATCTTTTTTACATCGCGGTGACCAAAACTGGATGCAGTATTCCAAGTGTGGCCTTACCAAGGCATTGTAAAGTGGAATTAACACTTCACGTGATCTTGATTCTATCCC
>NW_015410500.1:0-2006 GCF_001527695.2 Protobothrops mucrosquamatus
AAGCCAGCTATGTAAACCTGGGCCAGCCAACCTCTCAGAGCCCTGGGAAAGAGGCAATGGCAAACCACTTCTGAAAAACCAGGTCACCTATGGTCTTTCTGACTACTTTTATACATAGCTGACTGAGGTTGTGGCCTTCCTGAGTCTGACTACGGTCTTGCAAAACAAGCCGAGTGGACTCCTATTTGCTAAATACAGACAGATTTTTTTAAAAAAACTAGTTGCTCTGTGTAGAATCAGCAGGAAAACTGCAATCCTGATCATGACAGCAAGTTTCAAGTCCTCATGAAGGCTGTGGACATGCCAATGAGGTTGGGGTCCTGGAAGGCCAGGAGGGCTGCAGGAGGTTGATGTCCCTTCCTGTCAAGGGCAGGGAGGGCGTACTGGAAAAGAGGAAGGAAGGTGGAGCCCCCTACACAATCCAGCTCAGGCAGCCTCAGGCATGGTTGGAAAAGGTTTCTTTGAGGGAGGAGTCCTCCTAGCGGATGAGAAGGGTGGGAGAGAAGCAGTGACATCACAGCAAGGGGGGTTCCATGAAGTGGGGCTCCAGGTCAAGGCCCCCGTTTTGGTTGGCAGCACTGATGGTCAGCCATGGACCTGCACAGGAGGTGAGTCTCAGGCACTTGTGTTGTGGAAAGAAAGGACTTGAGCCATCTCTTTGAAGAAGGAAAGGTTTATTTGCGCAGGTTCAGAGAGCTACATGAAGCTAAGGGGTCTGAACCCCAAAGAGTGTTCAGAGATCACATATATAGTTCATACAACGTATGCATTTCCTGGCCCTTCTGGACCCCATATATGGTAATATTCTAAACATTGTGTTCTCAGCATTCCTGATAGTATGGAAAAATACCAGACGGTTGAACATTGACACAGAGATAAAAATAGGGAATTGGCTACTAAGCAAAGCAGAAAACAGGATATGGCTTAGATGGTCAAGGACAGTGTCAGAGCATTATCTCGAGACTCAGCAATTTCTGGAATGCTCTCTGCCCCACTTTACTCCCCCCTTTTGAGATTAATCTAACTTTTAGGATGATTACTCTCAACCAGTGACACTAGGATCCGCTGTTTTCATGTTCTCATAGTCCCACATAGCCATGACCTGGGCAGTTGCTTTTCGTTCAGCCAACACAGACATCCGTTTTGGCAAAGATACATTATTCACCAATGAAAATAGACACTGAACTAGACAACAGCCACCAATTAGTACAGAAATGAGGATTACTACATACTGAATAATAGTACCAATAAGACCCATTGGAAGCCAGGTCCACAAGTTGTTCCACCAACTGCCTAAGGTATTGATTTGCAGATCTGAGGCCACGTTGTGAAGAACCTTGATTTGTTGTTTCACCACCTCTGATTGATCAGTGAGATTAAAACAGCACATTCCTTCGAATGAGTCACACCCTAGATGTTGGCAGAGCAAAAGATAGTCTATGGCAGCCCTGTTCTGCAGAATAGCTTTACGTAGTTCTATGAGTTCTTGGTTAATGGCCGATAAAGCCACCGAAGTAGCATTAATTGTCTTAGCCAGACTGCACGCAACGGAGTTTATGTTGATATGGGCTCGCAAAGCTAAAGCAGGAACTCCCACCAGTGAAATGGCCAACGCATTGTATTCGGCTGGATTTAATAGGGTGCGGGTGGAGTCACAGTCCTCACTCAAAGTGTCAGCTCTCCTATAGCGAGTGGTATTAGAAATAGTAAACGCTGACCTACTTGGTAAGAATGCAGTTAGTCTACTCAGACAACAGTATGCAGTACTTAGATTAGCAGGGATATAACTGAATGTTTCCTTTCCACATGTGAAGAACCAGCCGTTTGGCAACCATACGTGACCATAATTAGAGCGTACTGACTGGAATGATGAGCAATTCAGCTTATCTTTGCTCACATTAATACAAAGGGGCTTAGGTTGTGCAGTAGATTGCTCACAGCCAGTGATTTTAGCACAAGCAACATCCTCAGGTACAGCTACAATAGGAGTATGTAACACTAGAGCA
>NW_015410500.1:11485-12772 GCF_001527695.2 Protobothrops mucrosquamatus
GTTCCATCAATTTCTAGAGAAGAGGGAATTGTACAATATTTCCCTGATGAAAGTGTACATGGATCAGAATGGAGACATAGCAGCAGATCTGATGATCTTTAGTAGGGTGATTCTCCCCAAGGAAGATCCCATCAACAAGCGATTGGGGAGTTTTGAAAGACAGAGACTTATAATCAACCAAGATGCTTTGTCACAGTTAAAGTTGCTCAACAAGGTAGGGAAAATATCGATGTATTTTCTCTTTTTTCCAAAGCTATTTCAAGAGGGCTAAACCCAGTCAAAAATGTGGGTAACCTTCACTGAGAATTGAATGTGTGGAGTAAAACCTCTATAATTTTCTTAGGGAGATAAGCATGCTTCAGTTCTATTGACCAAGGTTTCCCTTCCGATGCTGTCATGCTGAACCCTGTTGTAAGCTGATCCAAAATGAGATATGCGGTGTTTATTATTTAGGACACAAATCATTGCCATTTAGTGTCCCTTCGGCAATTTAGTATCACCATAAAACTGGTGAGACAGGGATTCATATGCTGGAGATTTTGGTGTTAATAGCTTCAAATTCACTAGTTTTTTTGTCTTCAAATATCAAAGGTGAAAGCAATTCTCTTGACCAGTCTTTGAGTTCAGATTTGGACTGAATCCAATGAAATGGAATCAAGACTGGATGGAGGTCCTGTTGGTCCAATTGTTAAATAAGCTTCATCTTGCCTTGATTGGAGTCAGGGGTCTCTCAAAATTGCAGGCTCAAAGTCTGGGATGTTTTAATCAGCTGAGAATATGTTTATAGCTGCCTCTCTTTAACCTGCACTGGGATAGTGGAATTTAGGAAGGAAGTCCAAGGCTTTCAGTTCACATGAAATAATAATGACTGGTCTTATGTGAGCTCATTTATGGATTGATTGATTGATTAAATTTATTTGCTACCCATCTCACATATTTATTTGCTACCCATCTTATATATTTATTTTTAATGATTTTTAAAACCTCTATTGTATTGTATTAACTGTTTTTAACTGGCTGTAAGCCGCCCTGAGTCCTACGGGAGAAGGGCGGGGTATAAATTTAATAAAATGAAAAATGAAAATGAAATGATAATGGCTTGAAAACTGAAGTACTGAAACATGACTTTGGTGAAAAAGAAATCCTGATATCAGAAGTAAAAAAGAGCAGTTTCGAGGGAAATATTACTTAGATTTGGGCATTGGGTTGTAAGAGTGGACTTCATCTGAAAATCCCTTGAATGCAACTCTTTATCTTCATTGTTAGCTGCCTTAGGACACACTGAGA
>NW_015410501.1:0-2006 GCF_001527695.2 Protobothrops mucrosquamatus
CAAAATAACCCAAACTACAGTCATATTCTCTCTCTCTCTCTCTCTCTCTCTCTCTCTCTCTCTCTCTCTCTCTCTCTCTCTCTCTCTCTCTCTCTCTCTCTCTCTCTCAGTTAATACACCCTGGAAATGCAGGATGAAATATGACAGAAAAGGCTTCCTGATCTGACTACTATCAATAGGGAAATGGATTAAAATCAGATTCAGGTTCAAAAGAACTAGCTCAGTTATTATTATATGCTTCACTATTTGGCAGGGAATATATAAGATTCATTTTAAAAGTATTGCGCTGCAAAAGGCATGCTGGATTTGTCATTAAGACATCATCTTCAGGATACTTCGATATCTTCAGGTTGCTTTCTATGAAAACAACAAAGTCTGTTGGGGAAAAAAATAAACAGAATGGGACATTCACCTCCATCACATAATTCAAGAGTTTGCACTGAGGAGGAAATCTGCACACCCAATGTAGGAAAACATCAACATTAATTCACCAAATTTTCATTAGCTTCAGCATTCCCTTGATTTCATTGCTTGCCTCAAGCAACTTCCGCACTTAACTATAACTTAAAATCTGACATGAGACAAACTTAGATAGCTCGTGGTGGACATTGTATCTGTTACGTATAAGCTGGGTTGACAAGATCAGAAATGAGGAGGTGATAAGCCGCCTGGGAAAGCCAAGGGAAATCATCAAAACAATTAAAAAATGAAAATTAGAATATTTCAGACATGTGATGCGACACCCAGAAAAATACGGCATACTCCATTTAATCCTCCAGGGAAAGATTGAAGGCAAACGAGGTCCAGGCAGAAGAAGAACATTGTGGCTTCAAAATCTAAGGGACTGGTCTGGACAAAACTCAGCAGCACTTTTTCGTGCGGCTGCTGATAAAAACAGGATCGCTAACATGATCGCCAACGTCCAATAATGGATATGGCACAACAAGAAGGACATTGTATCAGTTGTTGAAGCTACTGCTTCAGAAGAAGCATTCTCTCTGATTCCAGGCTTGGACCAAGTGACTCATACAGACTTCAAGAAAAAGATTTGCTGTAGAAACAATGCAATTCTCTTCATAAAAAGGAAGAGGAAGATTTGCCCCAGTGAATTGCTTCAGGCCTATGCTGTGAGAAAAATCTCCTCCCTCCCTATCTGCATTGCTGCCATAAGATCAAAAGCTACCATTGCAAAACAACTCATGTCATTTCATTGTCCATTCATCCAACTCCTGATTGATTTGGATTACAATTATAATTCATGTCAATATCAGACATCAGATATTGGAAGTGACGCCCGAACAAGAAGCCTTTACATTTGCTGTGGGGATTTTTATTATCTTCACTCATGTGTAGATTAATTATGTTTATAATTCTTTCCCATCTTTATCATCATCTCAAAGCTAGACTATACCATGACAAAATTATTTAAATATATGCTGCCTTATTTTCATCATACTCTTAAATAACTTCAAAAAGTAGGGGTTTTTTTAAAGTAAGAAAGTCCTAACACATCCCAACATAACCTTAGCTGGGATTCTATCCCATCTTCATCTTTCTCCCTTTCTCATGAAAGATAATGCAAATTCTTTATTTCTCTGATTATGCATTACATTTTATAGAGCAGTGATGGTGAACCTTTTAGAGACCGAGTGCCCAAACTGCAACCCAAAACCCACTTATGCATCGTCGGGTGCCGGGTGGGTATGGCCCATTAGGTGGGTGTGGCCCATTGGGTGGCGTAGCTGCAGTGGTAACAGCAGACTGGGTGGGGCTAAAAAGTTCAATCAATCAATTCCAACTTTGCGACATCTTTTTTTCCCGCGAGAAGTTGAAATTGACTGATTGATTGAACCTTTTTTTTTTTGTACATGGCGACAGAGGCCTAAAGCGAAAAGGTTTTATAAAACCCAGCTGAAGGCCTAGGACTGGGGCGATGGCGCGCGTGCCCACAGAGAGGGCTCTGAGTGCCGCCTTTGGCACCTGTGCCATAGGTTCGCCACCACTGT
>NW_015410503.1:0-2006 GCF_001527695.2 Protobothrops mucrosquamatus
AATATCCCTCAACTGGTCTCCCCGCCAAGTTCTCAGGTTCTCAAGGTAAGAAAAGGGTTCAGCAACTAGCCTAAGTTTCGGGGGTTCTTTTTCTGAGTTCTAGGCCTATGTTTATTTATTGGAGGGAAAGGATATTTATACACCATCTTATTCTTACAAAATTAAAACAAATAAGGAAAAGTGAAATAAGAAGCCTAATCTCCACAACAAAAAATGTTAACTGTTAAGAAATTTTGTTTTGTCTTTTTAATATGTGCTGCTGTTTCTTGAGGTTTTCTTTGTTAATTTAAGCCAAGAGCTGAAAATTATATGCAGTACACCAGCAACATGGCAAAGATTAGAGCAAAGAAGACAGAAGCACAATTAATCATTTCCTAAGTACTTTATAGCACATGTTCTAAAGCACACATGTGCATCTATTCACATGTACACAATGCACAAACAGGGAGTTCCCAGGCTAACAACGTCCAACTTAAGGACAACCTCTAGATATGAAGGGGTTGCCTGTTACTAAAAATGGGAGAAGATAATCTCCTTTCTTGAGTTAACAAAGTGATGAATATGCACATTTATATATACATTTATATAGCTTCAGAACTTTATCAGCTTGAGGAAGGAGAACACTGTCCACCATTTTTAATAATAGGCAATCTGTTCATAAGAACAAGTTCTGACTTGGGACTTCCTGTGGTGAGGCTTCGCCGATGGAGGCTTTTTTCTCAGCCTCCTGCCCGGGACTGCGTCAAAGCTGTCAAAACAGCGCGGATCAGCTGTTTTGCGGCTCGGAACTTTCTCCCCGCGCAAAGGGGAGAAAGTGAGTTTGGTTTGGATAGGGGTTGAGTTCCCTAGTCACCCCAGGAATGATCCTGGGTGGATGAAGGTGGGAACTCCCCCGGAGTCCGGACCTCTTCTCTGCAGCTCGGAGTGTCTTCGCTCCTCGGAGCGAAGTTAGACGTCGCCGCCACTGCTGCTACTTTGTATCTGCTTGTGACTAACTTTTGAACAGATGGAACCTGACAGGGGATTTTTACTTTAGTTAAAATGTGACTTTAACTCAAAGATTTTACTGGGATTTTTGTTACTTGCTATAAGTGAAAGTGAGAAAAAAATGGCCACGGAAGCACTGCTTCTTTGTAACAAAAGGAAAACTTTCACTTTCTTTCCGGTTGTGGAATGATGCATTTTAAAGGACTTTAAAGGATTTTTCTTAAGTCAAGCTTTTTTAAGTTTATACTTGCTGTTGTGAGTTTTAAAAATAATTTGGCAGAATGGCTTCAAAACGTACTGGAGTTTCTGCATTGCCTAAAGCAGCTATTTCTTCTCCTGTTGTGCAAATTCAACAACAAAAACCTAAATCTCCTCCACCATCACCTCCTCCTTCCATTACACTTAAAGATTTACAAGAGGCTTTAGCTAAGTCCTCACTGCAGACTGTGAAACAAACAGAAGAACGTTTGGATAAGAAAAATCAGGAACTTTGTGAAAATATATCACATATTTTTCAAGGACTAGCAGTTCATATTGATCGTATAGAGGGACGGGTGGATGAATTAGTGGAGAAAATGGAAGGAACAGAGGACAGAATTGAGAAAGTAGAAGAAGGCGTGGAAATTCTTCAAAATGGCATGGTAATGTCACAATACAAAGAAATGGAATTTGCTCTGAGAATTAGGGGTCTTAAAGAGGACTTACAAGAGAAACTTAAGGAGGAAGTTGTTTCAGCTTTGGCCCTGGTATTGAATTGCAACCCAGAGGTGATTTGTGGAGAAATAGAAAAATTTTTTAGAGTAAATTCCTGGGTTGCACATCAGAGAAATATACCTAGAGATGTGGTTGTTTATTTTACCACAAGAGTACGTCGTAATGAAATTATACAGCTCTTTTATCAGCAGAGATTTCAAATTGCTGCACAAGATATTATACTTTTAAAAGAAATACCTTCTAAGATTTTAAGAAGAAGAAAGGACTTTACTTTTTTGGCTCAGGAGTTAAAGAAGCGGCAGATG
>NW_015410504.1:0-2006 GCF_001527695.2 Protobothrops mucrosquamatus
CTCCTCTCTCCTCTCCTGCCCTCTCCCCTCCTCTCCCCTCTTCTCCTCTCCTCTCCCCTCCTCCCCTCGTCCCTCCTCTCTCCTCCTCTCCTCTCCTCTCCCCTCCCCTCCTCTCCTCTCCTCCCACAACAAAGTTTGTGCAGCAATCCAGACTGGATTCTACATCAGAATGAAGGGTGATTGGAAATATAATCATTGAGCACAGTAAATCTACTTCCTTGCCGTCATCTCCTCATTCTTTATAATAGTGATTTCTTAATATTATTTTAACCAAACCTTCAACTATTCTTGGAGGAGGTGATGTATGTATCTTCATCCAGAATTCGCCTGTTGCCAATTAATCCTTATTTATAGCATCTGATTGTTTTTGTTTTTTTTTACATTTACAGTAAATCCTTATTTTTTCCCCCATTTCTGTAAAATTCCTGGAAAGGAAAAGCTGTTTAATCTTAAGAATGGGGAAAGCAGGGTACAAGAAAAGATTGCTTCTTAATTCTTTAGCACCTAGTAGATTTCGCACTGCAGCATCCGGCATTGTCAATGTAAAAATCCCTTATGCACAAGGATATAAGTCTCGTTAGATGCTCTCTTCACAAGTATTCCAAGCGATGGGTGAAGAAATAGGATTATGCCCTACCTTGAACGTATAAAGAATCATAAAATTGAACCTCAAAGATCAACTAATCCAATCCTCTGCAATGTACAGGATAACCCAGTAAACCAGTGTTTCTCAGACTTGGGAACTTTAAGAGGTATGGACTTCAAATTCCAAAATGGCTGGCTAGGGAATTCTGGGAGTTGAAGTACATACCTCTTAAAGTTCCCAAGATTGAAAACACTGCATTAAACCATCTATTAGAAGTGACCGTTCATTCTCTTCTTAAAAGCCTCCAAAGAGATTTATACAAATTGTATCATCAGGTTTTTCCTTATGTGGAATGAAATCTAGACAGTTGCAATTTATACCTATTACTGTATTTCTTGTTTCTCTGGTCATGGAAAGCTGTTTGTGACCATCTTCCCCGTAGCTTCCTTTTATGGACCTGAAAGTGAGCTACATCATCTTGGTGCCTTTGGATCTCCCTGCTATGCTGTTCTGTGTGAGGGATTTTACCCTCTAGTTTTAAAATTTAAGCCTTTGTGTTAATCAAAGAAAAAGTGATCTGTTCGCTTGCAGATTTATGTTAAGCTACCATTTCTTTTAAGGGCCGCTTCTTCTTCTTCTTCTTGTGCCATATCCGTTATCGGACGTTGGCGATCATGTTGATGATCCTGTTTTTATCAGCAGCCGCACAAAAAAGTGCTGCTGAGTTTTGTCCAAACCAGTCCCTTAGATTTTGAAGCCACGATGTTCTTCTTCTGCCTGGACCTCATTTGCCTTCAGTCTTTCCCTGGAGGATTAAATGGAGTATGCCGTATTTTTCTGGGTGTCGCATCACATGTCCGAAATATTCTAATTTTCATTTTTTTAATTGTTTTGATGATTTCCCTTGGCTTTCCCAGGCGGCTTATCACCTCCTCATTTCTGATCTACTATAATACTATAATAGTATGGTGGTGCTCACTGCAAATTCAAGTCAGTGACATGCCAGGATGATGAAGTTGCAAAAAAAAATAGGGATGGTCCAGTCAAAATACAGTCAGTCTTCAACTTACGTCCACAAGTGAGCCCAAAATGCGTGTTGCTAAGTGACAAATTTGTTAAGTGAGTTTTGCCCATTTTACAACTTTTCTTGCCACAGATGTTAAGTGAATCACTGCAGTTGTTAAATTAGTAACGTGGTTGTTAAGTGAATCTGGCTTCCCCAGTGACTTTGCTTGTCAGAAATTTGCAAAAGCTGATCACATGACCCCAGGACACTGCGACCGTCATAAATGTGAGTCAGTTATCAAGCATCCGAATGTAAATCACATGAACACGGGGATGGCTGCAGAGGTCATACGTGTGAAAAATGGTCACTTTTTTCCAGTGCTGTTGTAACTTCAAATGGTCATGAAGTGTTGTA
>NW_015410505.1:0-2006 GCF_001527695.2 Protobothrops mucrosquamatus
TCTGCACAAAACCTGAAACTGAAACTTTTCCTGTATCTTTTTCTTAAAATTTAGGTAAAATGCATATCTGGGGAAAAAAAGTAACCCTCCTTAGGTTCTGTCTTGTATTGCATCATTTTATACATTTTACTTGAACAGATGTTTACCCTGTAGTCAGGATCTGGGTTAGTGGATGTTATCCCAAAGGTACATAATTGCTGAGTCTACTATAAACTATTATATCAAGATTGCAAAAATCCAGATGATCACTAGATGATGGCAAAGAAGTACAGAAAACCATTTTTGCTGCACAGACATGGCACTGAAATTACCATGCTAGTTTTATTTTCCCATAAAGAATGTAGGTATGAACTCATGGTTTGGCAGTGTCTGGCTTTGTCTTTTTGTTGATGGATTGATACGGAATGGTTGTCTTCTCAGTAAATATTGCCATGCGGCAAATCATGAACTCACAGTGACTTTTTTTAAAAAAAAATGAGAAAAAGCCAGAAGAAGCCATGCAAAATCATGTGGGGCGGGATATAGCAGGATAAGAAGGGAAAAAGTATTCTTGCTACCGGGATTGAGGATGGAGCTCTGGCTCCTGGTTGAGGAGGTCTCCAAATGCCTTCAAAGTCCATAAGAGCAATGGTAGCAGAGAGTCAAGAATCAGAGGGTGGTGAACAGAGAATTTTAAAAATTGCAGGGAATTATTCCTTTCAGGAAACATTTCTACTCAGGGGGGAGATGGTACTCTAAACTAAACCAATGCAATCCAACTGGTCTATTTGTTGATTCATTTGTTACATTTATATCCCACTTTTCCTTTGGGAGTGCTAGGCAGCATACTTGTGCTCATTCTTCCCATTTTTCCCCACCACAACAACCCACAGAGGTGGGCTGGGGTGAGAGAAGGTGAGTGGCTCAAAGTCTCATTTTGCTGAGGCTAGACTTGGTCTCCCTTCTCTTAATCCAGGACTTTAATCATTTGCCATTCCAGAGGCTTCAAACCTGGGATATAATAGCCAGGTTGAGATGATTCAATGCTGGACACAATTTCTTTCTTTCTCATGACCCGCTGTTGGAACCTTTGCCACAATCTCTTGCTCTTTTGTTTTTTTGTTTTTTTGGCAGCTTCTTGAACTATCGATAGATTTTGCCTATGCTCAGCTGCCGCCTCGTTGTTTAGAAGAAAATGTTAGCAAGTTCAGTTTTCCCTCCAAGTACAGTGACTCTCTGTGGGAACAAGCCATGAAAGCATTCAAACTCTATTAAATATTTAAATCCCAGACTGTGAGTCGAGTTTCTTTAAAGCAAAAGCCATAGTGAAGCTATAATAATCAGACAGCAATAATGGAAAGCTTGGTAAACTCATTAAGAACCTGAAGTTACACCTTAGGCTAATAATGGGAAGTTTTGGTAGACCCTAATAAAAGAATATGGCCCCCCAAAGTCCTAATGTGTTGTTGCAAAACAAATCAAGGCTCTGTTTATTTTCTGTGCCTGCCATGCTTCTCCTTTGCTTCACAGATGCAAAATTTCCTGCTGAGTGATCTCACTTCAGTCCCATTTATTTAACATCTTTTCCTAAGTGATTTCCCCATCAATGATAATGATACTTTTAGGTGAATATGATGCCATTATTCTTAAAGTTATCTTTGCCTTTCAAGGGATGATAAAAGTAAAAGAAAACTTTATTATTTTGCAAAATCCAAGTCAGTACAAAATTCAACAGCCTAAGCACCCACATGGGAAACAGATACAAGAAGAAAGCAAAACAGAAAAAGGCTTTGTTTTGTTATAGAAGTAAAAAAAAAGAATAAAAACATTAATAATAATAATAATAATAATAATAATAATAGTAAAGTTGGAAGGGACCTTGAAGGTCATCTAGTCCAACCCCCTGCTCAGGCAGGAAACCCTATACCATTTCGGACAAATGGCTGTCCAGTCTCTTCTTAAAAACTTCCAGTGTTGGAGCATTCACCGCTTCTGGAGGCAGGTTGTTCCACTGGTTAATTGTTCTC
>NW_015410506.1:0-2006 GCF_001527695.2 Protobothrops mucrosquamatus
TGGAAAGGATAATTTTTCACAAATCCGGAGGAAGGCTCGTTTTGAGCGGTGATGGCCCAGAAGGTTAAATTCTGCTCGGCGTACGCATCGAGAAATCTGGGCCAAGGGAAACAAGACACCGTGGTTCACATTTAAACCGGCAAGAACGATCTGATATCAGCTCTTGGGTGTTAACCATCCAAAATCTTTTTTTTTTTTTTAAATTTAAAAAAAGCCATGCAGACTTTGCAGGCTGAAATATACCTTCTGCTGCCAGCAGAGGGTGTTGTTCCCCCCAAAACGAAGGCATTTGTCTGCCCGTTTTACCTGACGAAATAAGAAGCCCAAGTTTTGTGGAAGGCATCGCCGGCTTGCCCTTTCAGCCAGCCCTTCCCTTTCCAGTCCTCGTTGCTTTTCATCCAAATTGGAGCAGTCCACGGGCTGGCCATAAGGGAGATGGGTCTCTTCGACATAGCCTTGGCCCGATGCACAATGGGGATCTGTGGGGAGAAAGGAGGAGAGGTCAACGAGGACCAGCGATGGCCGCCCAAGAGTCCGGAGGAAAGTCCAGAAAAATGACAAAGTGGGGGATTTGGGACCGGGGGTGGCTGGGGAGGAATGGGATGGCTTTGTTCCAATTCTCCAAGCAAAAACAGAGAGAGAACCCCCTCCCAAACCAGTTCTTTTTCAGGAAAACAAAGAAACAAAAAAGGTGGTTTTCCCATGAAATGCAACATTGCCAGAAATAAAATCATTACACCGAATTCAAAAAAGATGTTTGTTTTTTTTACTTATCCTGGCCAGATCTAGTAGGAAAACAGAAGAAAGAGAGAGGGAGGGAGGGAGGGAGGGAGGGAGGGGAATGATAGATTGATAGAGAAGAGAGAGACAGAGAGATGATAAATGGTGGATAAATAAAGAGAGAGATTAAGATAGAGATAGATACATTGATACAGGATAGATAAGAATGATAGAGAAGGGAGATAGATAGATAGATAGATAGATAGATAGATAGATAGATAGATAGATAGATAGATAGATAGATAGATAGATAGATAGATAGATAGATAGATAGATAGATAGATAGATAGATAGATAGATAGATAGATAGATAGATGTGGGATAGAGACATAGACAAATAGATAAATGAAAGATGATAGAGATGATATAGACAGACAGACAGACAGATAAATGAGAATGACAGAAAAGATAGACAGCAGAGAATGATAGGATAGATAGATAGATAGATAGATAGATAGATAGATAGATAGATAGAGATAGATAGATAGATAGATAGATAGATAGATAGATAGATAGACAGACAGACAGACAGACAGATGAGAATGATAGAAAAGATAGACAGCAGAGAATGATAGGATAGATAGATAGATAGATAGATAGATAGATAGATAGATAGATAGATAGATAGATAGATAGATAGATAGATAGATATAGATAGATAATGAGAATGATAGAAAAGATAGACAGCAGAGAATGATAGGATAGATAGATAGATAGATAGATAGAGAGAGAGAGAGAGAGAGAGAGAGAGAGAGAGAGAGAGAGAGAGAGAGAGAAAGAGAGAGAGACAGACATTAATATACTATAGAGATATAGATTAATAAATAATCGTAGAGATTAAGAGACATAGATTGAACTTCAAATTGGGTACGAAGGGCTGGCAGGCACCTCTACTATGTGAAAATAACGCAACCAGCAGGCAGAAATAAATAACTAACCCCCCCCCCGCCATATTCTTTCTTGCACATCTGAATTCACACCCAGCCTTCTTCCTAATACTGCTTAAAGCTGAGGCCGATAAAAATTGGAATCTCCCATTTGCCAGATAACTGGAGACAGCAACACCCCCCCCCCAAAAAAGAATTATGCAGTGCAAACTCTACATTGCAACTTCTGCCTCCATTCCCGAGTCCTCTTCTTGGTGGAAGCCCCCACCAAGAGCCCCTAAAATCCAGGCCCCCGTTGAGTCCCCCCCTCCTCTGCCAGCTCCCCCCCCCCTTTTGGAT
>NW_015410507.1:0-2006 GCF_001527695.2 Protobothrops mucrosquamatus
ATTAAAGAAAAGTGAGATAAAAATTATTTGATTTGAAAATATTTGTACATTTTTATGAATCTATTTTTTCCTCCTGAATTGATTTATAAAGCAAGAAAACTTTATGAAGCAAGAAAACTTTATGAAGCAAGAAAACTATTAGAAATGTACATTTTTATTTGGGATAAGATGAAGTATTCCACCTAGTAAACTATACTAAATTAACAACATAACAGGATTGGCTGTGCAGAAAACAACAAAAAACCTGTATAAATAGGTAACTTTGACTTTATAACTTAAAAAGGCAGTTTATTTTCTCACAGAACATATTTATTTAGGGTCATGGAAATATGTATTGAAAATGAATTCTATGCTAATCAAATCAGATTTTTAGGTATGCCCCATAACATAGGTCAGTACCGTACACAAGATTTATATAAATTAAGCTTCACATGTTAACTGAAAATATGTATTGTATAAAATGATTATTGTATAAAATGATTTACACAATAATTTTGTTACAAATTGTAATTAAAATTAAAAATAATGCAACTGAAAAAATAGATTAAAAAGAAAGCATAGAAAATAAAAAATAGAAAGTCATAGAAAACAAAGAAAAAATAATATTGTGAAGAAAAAGAAAAGAAATATATAAAGAAGTGATTTCACCTTCCTCATAATTATAATTTTTTCTAATAACTTAGCATCTTCTCTTAAAATACAATAAATGATACCTTCTTCCCATAACTTCTGCTCTTAACTTAACTAATCCTTAAAACCTTGTCATCCTAATTTTAGCAAAAGTCCATCAAGGGTTACCAGAAATAAGAACATATATATTTTAAGCTTGGTCAAATAAACCAACTTTCTTTTACTTCTTCCCTTTTACTTCTAAAAATCTTAATTTTTAGTCCCTCCAACTAATGTAGAACTTGATTTCTTTTCATTTCTTCTTTGTCCTTTCTCATTAAATTCTTCAAATCTTCGATAAGTCTTTTGTAAATCCCATATAGGAAATTATTTAGGTCGCTGTTTGTTTTTTGTAAATATCCCTTTTAATTATTAATATACTGTACAAGCCAGCTTCTTTTGTATATCCAGTATAAAATCTTTTTCTATGTCATTCTTATAGCCTGTCATTTTTAAATCCATTTTCACATCAGTCTCAATCATGTCAGATAATACTTGTTCCTCTTCAGTAGGATCTTTTTATCTACCTATAGAGATAGATACACTTAAAATTAACTTTCCATTGATCAAAATATCTTTCAATATGTCCAATTTTGCCTCATTGTAAATCAAAATTGAATGTTCTTCTCCTTTAATTATAATGTTTAGTTCCCTTCAGAGTTTCCAATTTTTAAACCTTATTTTTTTTGAAAAAAAATCAAAACAAAGGCATTTTCCCATGGAAAGAACTATTTAAAATTCTTTAAAATTAATTCCAAAATCTTATTTCAAATTTATCTGGTCCCTTAGTCCAATTGTATCTTTTTAAAATCAAAGTTTTGATCACGCTTTTGCTGTTTATTGGGGAAAAAATTAAGTTCTTAAACTTGTTGTTAAAACTTCTTTTGTTAAGGATTGAATAAAACTCTCTCACGACTGGAAAACCTATCAGTATTCCTAATAGCTGAAAAGCTAATAACAAGCAATTTCTGAAAGTGAATAGAAAAGAAAATATGCAAACTTAGTCTCATTTCAAAGGTGCCAACTATGGTTTGAACAAGATTGTTTTTTTTTTTCAAATTTTTTTTTTATTATTTTCAACATAAGAAAAAGAACACATCACAAGTACATCACAATTGAACCCCCCCCCACCCCCCAGCCGGACTTCCCAAACCTGATCCCAGGATACTATTCATCTAAAAGTAACCTTATATTAATATCCCTAACTCCACAAAATATAATTCTACATAAGTAGGTGAAATATATGTATATGTATAAAAAGAAAAAAAATTTTTATCTAAAAACCTAACCTATATTCCACCATTCTATGCTTATTTTGAATATAAACAATCCATCTT
>NW_015410508.1:0-2005 GCF_001527695.2 Protobothrops mucrosquamatus
CAAGATCATTTTGTCTATTAGGAGTTGATCTTTTGTTCCTCTGCTATTGGGGCGGTTTCCTTTCTGCTCAGGTGGAAAGAGATTGTTTTCAACTAGATGCTGTTGTACTGCATCAGCTACCACACCAGTTAGTAATTTGAAAGTTGTTGGTAAGCAGGTAATTGGCCTGTAGTTGCCTGGTGTTGCCCCTTTTGCTGGAGTTTTCATTATTAGGTAGGTTTTCCCAGTTGTTAGCCACTTTTCAATTTCTCTTCCTTGTAGTATATTGTTGAACTGCTTGGCAATGAGTGGGTATATAACAGTTAGATGTTTCAACCAAAACCCATGCAGTTCATCTTCACCTAGTGCTGACCAATTTTTGATCTTCCTTGCTCTTTTTTCTACCATTTTTGTTGTTATTACTAGTTCTTTCATTTCAACTTCTGTTTTATTTGCATCCACCTCTTTTAACCAAGCCACATCCTTGTTGCATTTCTTTGGGTTATCCCATATCTGCTTCCAGAACTGCACTGTTTCTTCCTTGTCAGGTACTGGCTGATTCATTGCAGTTTCTCCATTGATGGATTGGTAGAAACGTTTCTGATTGGATTGAAATTGGAGGTTCTGTCTATAATTTGCAATTCGAGCTTCGTATCTACTGATTTTCCTGGGTACAGCTGTTATTTGCTGCTTTATTATTTCCAGTGTTTCCTTGATCTTCCTTGTTTCTAAGTGGTATTTCTTGATTAGGTATTCTTTGGTCTTCTTGTTCTTCAGCTTCTTTTCTTTCATCTGTTCTAGCTTGCTTGCATGGGATCTTAACTTGCTGATCTTATTTTCTAGTCTAATCTTCCATTTTTGTGGTGCACTGTTTGTTTGTTTTTCTTCTTTGTTGATTTTGCATCCCAGGTATTCAGTTATAACTGCAGCTGTGCTGTACATTAGTTGGTTTGTTTCTTGCAGTGAATTGGTGCTTATAGTTGATATTGCAGTATTTGCATTGTTTAATGCTTGTGCTACTTGTTTCTTTGGAACAAGCTTCAATGCAGGAAGCCTTATTCTCTTGTTTTTGTGCTTTTCTAGATGCTCAGTTATTCTTTGTTTCAATTCTTTTATTTCTTTAGTTAGAGGGTTTTGTTCTTCCTGAGGAAGAGGTGCCTGGTTTCCAAATGAGAACAGATATACTCTGCTGGATTCCTTCACTGCCAACTCCCCCTGGTTTACCTCTACATTCTGAATTACTTCTGGCAAGGCTTTGATTTCTTTGCCCTGGGTAAACCTTTGCAATTCATCCAATTCTGTTTCTGTGAATACTTTATTTCGTATTATAAATCGGAGTTGATCTACTAGTCTCTGTTCTGTTATTTCTGATTCTGGATGTTGTTCTTTCCAGAACTGGTGCATTCGTTTTAGATACCCTCTTCTTGTTGGACTTGATCGGTAATAACAGATCATTATTTCTTTGTTTTCAATCACTGTGTATTTGCGACGGGTAAACACCTTTTCTTCCAGTAGTTGTGCAGCTGCTGGCCCTGGTTGCTCAGCCAACAGTCCTGAGTCCTGTAACCCATTTTTCACCAGATATCCAGGAACTCCAACATCTAGCACGGACCTTGTTAACCCGGGTGACATCTGAGCCGGTATGGCTTTCTGAAATTTAAATCTCACCATAATTTTTATGGGAGAGACACTCTTTGTCTGACTCCTCTGATGAGACCTGTCCAGTATGGTTGCACCTCTGGCATAGCTCTCATCTTCCTCAGAGTACACAAGCCCCACAACCACGTCAAAGTAGTGCCTCACTGGGGGATTATTATTATTGTTGACTATTATTGCTGACTATCATCTTCAAAGCGCTCCATGGCATCGGACCTGGATACCTTCGAGACCGCCTCCTGCCACAGATTACCTCCCATCGACCTGTACGCTCCCACAGAGTGGGTCTCCTCAGGGTGCCGTCAGCCAGACAGTGCCGGCTGGCGACCCCAAGGGGGAGGGCCTTCTCTGTGGGTGCTCCCACCCTCTG
>NW_015410509.1:0-2005 GCF_001527695.2 Protobothrops mucrosquamatus
CCCTCTGGAACGAGCTGCCCCCAGAGATCCGGGTGATTCCGGATCTCCCCTCCTTCCGCCGCGCCCTCAAGACATGGCTGTTTCAGCTGGCAGGACTGGCCTAGGGATATTTTAAATTGGATTTTAATCAATTTTTAAAATAAGAAAAGGCCTATTTAAATATATCTTTTAATTTATTTTAAATTTTGTATATTTGTATAAATTGTTTTGTTTTAACTGGCTGTAAGCCGCCCTGAGTCCACTAGGAGAAGGGCGGGATATAAATACAATAAACTTCAACTTCAACTTCAACTTCAATATACAGAGGACCCCTTTGGTGAATTAATGTTCTCTGTACCTACAAATATAAAAATAAAGTTGTTGAGAGTATAGAAATAAAAACAAAGGTACAAAGTGGATGGGTGCTTGTTATTGCCCAATTATTCCATCTTTGGGGGGGGGAGTCATTGCCATGTTGTTTTTATTATTTGTTAGTCCTTCTGCTTTCTTCTGAGCTCCCATAGTTGGGAAGCAGGCAATGTACAAACTGAATGAATTTCACAAGGAGGAGGACCTACAGCAAGGCCGTTCCTAAATGATAGAATGAAACTTCCAAATCTGATTTTGGCAAAGGATTCCAGAATATCCTTAGAACTTGCTTTGGACATGATCAAAGTATTTTTAATACTTTTCTGGCCCAGAATGGCCCCTCCCTGTGAAAATGCTCTAGTCTAGTTGCCCACTGTCACAAACATTAAATATTTTTTCGATGAATAGTTAGTTGAATTGCTGAATTGAAACCAATGGAATTCAGGCTCTCGCAGTCCTCTGCTCTATAACTTGTCAAGTCACCTCTCACTCCAGCAGCATCTCTTACCAAACCTAGAAGAAAACTCCCTCCCTTGTCTCTGCTGTTCTGACTTCTTTCTTCTGAACCCTGCTTGCCAGCCTTCAGGTGCTTCTAAGGAAATTTAATCTCCTCCTGTTTCTTCCTTTCTCTGCAGATGCATATGTGCCTAGGTTGGCAGCTGACAGAGGAAAAAAAATACTGCAATCTTGATCATTTCAGAGCAGTTCATCCCCCTACATGTAGTTTAATATGTCTAAATCAGTGATGGCGAACTTTTTAGAAACCGAGTGCCCAAAACCACCCCGCCCCGCTGCTCTGCCCCTGGCCTGCCCGGCCCTGCTGACCCCATCTTGCAGGGCCACCCGCCATCTTCACAGCCTGCCACAGATCGCCCAGTGGCCCCGCAGTGCCATGGCGGCCACACCTTCTGCCCGCGCCCTGCAGCATCATCTGCATGCGACAGGGCATGAGGGCGGAGTCTTGTCCCTGCTGCCATGTGTTTGGCTGCGCTGCTCTGTGCGGCCCGTGCCTGGGGGTGACTCTCCTCTGGGGGGCTGCTGGTGAGGGGGCCACAAGGGGAGGCGGGGCTGGGATGACGGTGTGCGCCCCCACAGAAAGGGCTCTGAGTGCCGCTTCTGGCACGTGTGCCATAGGTCCGCCACCACTGGTCTAAATGGTAGATTTGTGGTCATGGAAGAAGACAATTGCTTTTGTCTCTAGTCATCAGTTTGCATTTCATTTTCCCTCCAGCTCAACTTTAAGACAGGTTTTATATTTTAAAACAACAAATTACGTCTTCTTAAACATACCGTAATATCTCCCAATTCTCTGAGATAGCTTAATGATGACTCTGCAAATATTGCAGAAGAGTACAATTTGGGAAAACCTGGTAATAAAACTCTATAAATTAAAATATGGAATAATAGTGTTGCAAATGTTTTTTTTTCAACAGCCTTACCACCACCACCACCACCAATGACCACAGTGGCCACGATAGCCAGTAAGCAATGTTTTTGTGATACATAAAACATACATATATGCATGTGATTATTGTTATTGTACCTTGTTCCACAAATTAGTATATGTCAAATAAATCTGTATCTGTTGATAGATCAGAGCTCAGGATCAAAATAGCTTTGTTTAATTTAAACATGTTTTTAAACTCAGTGCATTTAC
>NW_015410510.1:0-2005 GCF_001527695.2 Protobothrops mucrosquamatus
AGGGAGGGAGAAGGAGAAGGGAGGGAGGGAGAGAGGGAGGAAGGAAGGAGAAATGGAGGGAGAAAGAAAGGAAGGAAGGAAGCAATGGGAGGAGGGAGGGAGGAGAAATGGAGGGAGGGAAAAAGAGGAGGGAGGGAGGAGTAATGGTGGGAGGGAGAAAGAGAAGGAAGAAGGAGAAATGGAGGGAGAAAGAGAAGGAAGGAAGGAAGGAGAAATGGAGGGAGGGAGAAAGAGAAGGAAGGGAGGAATAATGGAGGGAGGGAGAAAGAAGGAAGAGAGGGAGAGAGGAAGGGAGGAGTAATGGAGGGAGGGAGAAAGAGAAGGAAGGGACGGATGGAGGGAGGGAAGGAGGAAATTGTAGACAGCCTGGTTTATTTATTGCAAAGTGGGAAATATTTTAAAAAACTAATCAATAATGAACTGATCCAAAATATCCATTTCATTTTTTTAACTGTGAACTGGAGAAGAGAGATAAACCACCAGGAGTGTCTCTTATCTCTTATCATCTTATCTTATCTTAACACTGGAACCACTGAGTATATTAATGAATCGTTGAGAAACATTCCTTTGAATCACTACATCTCTTTTTCCCAATAAGCTCATGAGGATTTAAAACCGTCTCTTGATACCAAGATTAACCAGAGATACGTTGCAAAATAATAATAATAATAATAATAATAATAATAATAATAATAATAATAATAATAATAATAGTAGTAGTAGTAGTAGTAGTAATAGTAGTAGTAGTAGTAATAATAATAATAATAATAATAATAATAATAATAATAATAATAATAATAATAATAAAGTTGGAAGGGACCTTGGAGGTCATCTAGTCCAACCCCCTGCTCAGGCAGGAAATTGTCCTTGCTCAGCAAAGAAATCTTCCTTGGCCTAGCGCAGGGGTAGGCAACCTTGGCTCTTTTATGACTCGTGGACTTCAACTCCCAGAATTCCTGAGCCAGCCACGCTGAGGAGAAATGGAGAGGTTTCCAAGCTGAGCCATGGCTGGCTCAGGAATTCTGGGAGTTGAAGTCCACGAGTCATAAAAGGGCCAAGGTTGCCTATCCCTGTCCTAGGACGAAGATTAAGAGTAGGGGTCTTCAAACTTGGCTCTTTTATGACTCGTGGACTTCAACTCCCAGAATTCCTGAGCCAGCCATGGCTCAGCTTGGAAACCTCTCCCTTTCCCCTCAGCATGGCTGGCTCAGGAATTCTGGGAGTTGAAGTCCACGAGTCATAAAAGAGCCACGGTTGCCTACCCCTGGCCTAGTGAGCCTAAGATACGGGGGGGGGGGAATGTCCTCGGGTTACGACCACAGCTGAGCCCAACATTTCTGTCGCTGAGATGAAGTCAGCTTTCCCTCACTTTACGACTCTCCTTGCCACAGAGGCAGAGCACATCACCCCCTCGTGCGGGCATTAAACAAATCCGGCTTTCCCATTGTCAAAAGGTCGCAAAAGGGGATCACGTGACAACCCCCCCCCGGTGGACTCTGCAACCGTCGTAAATATGAATCAGATGCCGAGCGCCCAAATTTCGATCACGTGCCCATGGGGGATGCTGCAACGAGTGCGAAAAACGGTCCTAAGTCGCTTTTTTCCAATGCCGTTGTAACTACGAACGGTCACTAAATGAACGGTTATAAGCCGAGGACTACCTATATTAAAATCAATTCAAAAAAATGTATCTCTTTTTTTTTAAAAAAATATCAATATACCTAGAAATCGAGAACCGATAGAAAATATATCAAATTTATCCCATTTCATAGCCTAAACTGGTTTGTCTGGCATCTCTACGGGTTTTTTTTTTTTGTAAGCACGGCAATTATTATCATCAATGAGGCAAAGAACGTTGTTGGCATACGACAATAAGTTGCGTTCCAGCCCAGACACCTTGAAAGCCAACAATGTCCTTAGATTGCTCGTAAAACAGTCCATTAGCTCCAAAGTCAAATTAAATAAAAAGCAGAGAAATAACCTTAACAGCATCAGGATTACAGGT
>NW_015410511.1:0-2005 GCF_001527695.2 Protobothrops mucrosquamatus
TTCAAGGTGTTAGTAACAACCTTTAAAGCGCTCCGTGGCAATGGACCTAGGTATTTGCAAGACCGCCTCCTACCAAACACCTCCCTTCGACCAGTCCGCTCCCACAGAGAGGGCCTCCTTAGGGTGCTGTCGGCCAGACAATGCCGGCTGGCGACCCCCAGGGGGAGAGCCTTCTCTGTGGCAGCTCCTGCCCTCTGGATTGACCTGCCCCCCCGACCTACGTACAGTTGCGGACCTGTGCCTTTTTCGCCGAGCCCTGAAGGCCCATCTATTCCATGCGGCTGGCCTGGCGTAGTTTGATTATGTTTTAGTGGGGGTTTTGTATGGGGTACTTTTAGAGCAGGCCTGTTATTTAATTTGATTTTAAAACACAAACTTGTGTATATTTATCGTGGTTTTTATTATCGCCTGTTCACCGCCCTGAGTCCCGTAAGGGAGATAGGGCGGTATATAAATTCAATTAATAATAATAATAATAATAATAATAATAATAATAATAATAATAATAATAATAATAATAATAATAATAATAATAATAATAATGACCAACTTCTTGATTTTTTTCAGACACCACCAACTCCAGGACGCTTGACTTTCTTGCATAATATGTATTTGGTTCCATTTTCATCTTCTAGGTCCCCACTGCCACACTTTTTAAGTAGGTTGGCTCTGCTTATCCAACACAACCTTAAGAGAATCACTCTGCCTGCAGAAGCATCACCCCTGTATCGTATCAGATGCCTATGCGCTACCATGAAGAATTAAAATTACTCTTCAGAAATCTTTTTTTTCATGGATTTATGGAGGCCACTTTATACCTAATATACTAGCTCTAGATAAGAACTACTTACCTGGAAATGCTCTACAGCAGAGGTCCCCAACCTTTTGGGCACCAGGGACCGGTTCTGTGGAGAGGGGTTTTTCCACGGACCGGAGGGTGTGTGGTTTTGTGTGCTGCCTGCAACTTACAGATGGGGCTTTGCTTGTTTGTGTGGCATGCCGTGGCCCAGTACTGGTCCACGGACTGCGGGTTGGGGACCCCTGCTCTACAGCTTCATCCTCGTTGCAAGTCAACTCCAAACCAGCATCTGACTGGGGGATGGTGGTGGTTGCTTCTTGGTTCCACCAAGAACACAAAGTTATATGAGGATCTCCTTTTACTTTATTATCTATTCAATTCACCATTTGTATAGCCATCTCCAATTAACATAACCCAACCATCCCCAAGATGAATGTCAACAGCTTTCAATTAGGATTGAAGGCTTGGTGGAATCAGCCATTCAATGATTTTCCAAATAACACAAAGGAGCTATGTCGACAAATGGGTCGAACAAAGGGGTCTGTGGGCATCACCAAGGCTTGTATTGTCTATGAACATTTACACTCGGATGAAGTGAGGACGTTTAGTTTTTAATCATTCATTATATAGTCTCACCAGACAGGCGATCCAATGTTGGTAAAGTGGTGTTTGATGTAAGCCAGTCTTATTTTGTGTAAATCTTTGTAACTCAAAACCAGCACTTTGAACTGAGTCCAGTGCACAAATATCGAGAGAGGGGTCCCATGGCTAAGGGTAGACTAGAACCTGTTCCATGTTCAACACCTTAATCCTGTGTTTCTCAACCGTGGCAACTTTAAGATGTGGGGACTTCAACTCCCAGAATTCCCCAGCCAGCTTTTTTCAGGAAGACCTGAAAAGTCCGTTCCAAATCTGCTATTCTGTATTCTGACTGTCAAGGGTTAGGCCTTTACACTGAGGGAGAAGGTTGAGAGAAATATGGTGCTGGCAGAATAGAAGTCTTCTGTTTTTTTTAATTTAAATTAAAAGCAGCTTCCAGATGAGCAACAGCTTTGGGACTTCGACTTATGACCACAATCAGGACCAGACTTCAATAAATAAATAAATTGGTGTTGCTAAGCAAGGCATTTGTTAAGTGAGTCGTGCCCGATTCTGCAACCTTTTTTTGCGACAATTGTAAAGTGAATCATTTAAGAGTTGAAGTCC
>NW_015410512.1:0-2005 GCF_001527695.2 Protobothrops mucrosquamatus
TAGAATAGAATAGAATAGAATAGAATAGAATAGAATAGAATAGAATAGAATGAAGAAAAATAGAATAGAATAGAATAGAATAGAATGAAGAAAAATAGAATAGAATAGAATAGAATAGAATAGAATAGAATAGAATAGAATAGAATAGAATAGAATAGAATAGAATAGAATGAAGAAAAATAGAATAGAATAGAATAGAATAGAATAGAATAGAATAGAATAGAATAGAATAGAAGCAGAGCAGAACAGAATAGAGCTAGAAGGGACCTTGGAGGTCATCTAATCCAACCCCCTTGCTCAGGCAGGAAGCCCTACACCATTTCAGACAAATGGTTGTCCAATCTCTTCTCAAAAATCTCCAGTGATGGATCACCCATAAGTTCTCCTTTCTACTGATTAATTGTTCCACTGATTACTATCTATCAGGAAATTCCTCCTTAGTTCCAGGTTGCTTCTCTCCTTGATGAGTTTCCATCCGTTGCTTCTTGTCCTGCCTTCAGGGGCTTTGGAGAATAGCTTGACTCCCTCTTCTTTGGGGCAACCCCTGAGATATTGGAAGACTGCTATCATGTCCCCCCTCGTCCTTCTCTTCCTTAAACTAGACATACCCAATTCCATCAGCCGTTCCTTATGTTTTAACCTCCAGTCCCCTAATCATCTTTGTTGCTCTTCTCTGTACTCTTTCTAAAGTCTCAACATCTTTTTTACATCGTGGTGACCATAACTGGATGCAGTATTCCAAGTGTGGCCTTACCAAGGCATTGTAAAGTGGTATTAACACTTCACGTGATCTGGATTCTGTCCCTCTGTTATTTAATGCAGATGCTACCCAGGTCACCTACTTGCTCTCAATTTTCTACACAAATATTCAGACCACCCGTTTGTTCCCACCCTTCCCACTGACCCTCTTATAAAGCATTCCTGGTTTCCTTATAGGATTTTTACAGAACTGGATGGATAAGGCTGGAGAAATGCAATGATAATATATCACTTCACAGGATATTGACACTTTGTTTGACCTCTCCGGTGGCTGAATTAGATCACTCCACGGTAGACCCATAAAAGCCATATTGACAAGGCCAAAAAAAAGGGGGGGGATTTTGTTGAGTTAATTTTTATTTTAAAAAAATTAACTAAATGCAAAAAGAAAGCAGAATGAAACACACTAAATTATAAAAAAAGGGAAACTAAAAAAGGAACAAGAAAAAAATATTCCAGATGTATACTTAATAGACTCCACTCTTAATATAGTGCAAGGTATAGCAAATAATTCCATCCACCCAAAAAAATAAAATAAAATCTGAGCTTAGAAAGGCTTAGCTGTTGAGCTGCTGTGAGACGCCTTAGTTATTTTAAAAAGTGAGAATGGAGTCCCTTCTTCGCTTTCGCCCAACTGCGTTTTCCAAGGCACCGGACCCGCTTTTTGCATCTCTGGGGCAGGAAGAACTCACCTCCAACATAAAGCGGGGAGTCGAAGTTCAAAGTGGATTGCTTGGACAGGTTGGTGATGGTTTTGGGGTTTCCTCCATCGATGGATAGTGACAGAATCTGGTCCATAACTAATAGTTCCACCATGTGGAATTTCCCATCATTGATGGTCTCGACGCTGGAAGGGAAAGTGTTTAGTTTCATAAATATTAGTCACTGCAAAAAGAATTTAAAAATGTCTTGGCAAAATACAAAATTGGCTCACCGTTCTTAATTTGGGGGGCTTTTTTTAAAAAAAATTAACTTTGCAAATTAACCTACAGCCCTTGGCCTTCTTAGTAGCCTCCCTTACGATAATATGCAAAACTTTCTGCCAAAGAGGAAGGGATGCTAGAAGTCGTAATATTTCTGGCCTCAGCCCTTCGAAAGAAGATTAAAACCAGAGGATGATTTACTGGAAGGAGCTACATGTTCAGTTACCCAAATTTACTGGGAAATTAAGAATTCAGGCAATATTCTGCTGGGTCAAGGAAGGTGGAACCAAGATAGTAATTGCTGTTCTCCAGAAAATAGCTGA
>NW_015410513.1:0-2005 GCF_001527695.2 Protobothrops mucrosquamatus
TAGGTAGTCATCGACTTACAACAGTTCATTTAGTGATTTTTGTAAGTTACAACAGCACTGAAAATGTGCCTTATGACCGGTTTTCACACTTATGACCGATGCAGCATCCCCATGGTGACATGATCAAAATTCAGAAGTTTGGCAGCTGGCATGTATTTAGGAGGGTTGCAGTGTCCCAGAGTTATGTGATCCCCTTTTGTGACCTGACAAGCAAAATCAATGGGGAAGCCAGATTCACTTAACCACCATGTTACTAACAACTGCAGTGATTCACCAAAAAAGCAAATACAGTGCTAGGTTGCATTAGTAAGGTAAGGCCACACTTGGAATACTGCATCCAGTTTTGGTCACCACGATGTAAAAAAGATGTTGAGACTCTAGAAAGAGTACAAAGAAGAGCAACAAAAATGATTAGGGGATTGGAGGCTAAAGCATATAAGGAACGGTTGCTGGAATTGGGTATGTCTAGTTTGAAGAGAAGGACGAGGGGGGACATGATAGCAGGGTTCCAACATCTCAGGGGCTGCCACAAAGAAGAGGGAGTCAAGCTATTCTCCAAAGCGCCTGAAGGCAGGAAAAGAAACAACGGATGGAAACTAATCAAGGAGAGAACTATCTAGAACTAAGGAGAAACTTCCTGACAGTTAGAACAATTAACCAGTGGAACAACCTGCCTCCAGAAGCGGTGAATGCTCCAACACTGGAAGTTTTTAAGAAGAGACTGGACAGCCATTTGTCTGAAATGGTATAGGTATCATGTGTTGACAATAGGGTTTCCTGCCTGAGCAGGGGGTTGGACTAGATGACCTCCAAGGTCCCTTCCAACTTTATTATTGTTGTTGTTGTTGTTAATATTATTATTATTATTATCATTATCATTATTATTATTTAACAATCGTGGCGAGAAAGGCCATAAAATGAAGCACATCTCTCTCGCTTAGCAACGACTATCTGGGGCTCAACTGCGGTCGTAGATCAAGGACTACCTGTATATTCTAAGCCAGGGGTGGCCAACCTTGGCAACTTTCAGACTTGTGGGTTTCAGCTCTTGGAATTCCACAGACAGCATGAGGACTGAGGACAATTCTAGGAGTTGAAGTCCACACTCCTGGAGATCGCCAAAATTAGGAAGCACTGTCCTTGAGGAATGAGGTCACCACAATGTGGGAGCTTTTTAGTTTTTGTATTTAGTATAGGTTTTGTAGGAATCCCATCATATTCCCTGCTGTATTTCTACTGCATTGTTATTGCTTTTCATGCTCAACCCCCAGAGGGAAGCGTTAGGGGTGACACAGAAACTCTATTAGAAACAATTTAATATAGTTTAGGTCCTTCCGTATTCAAGAAAGGACTTGGGGAGGGGGGCATATGGATGATTTTGCCCAGCTGATATGCCACAATTGTAAGAAAAATCTCTTCTCTGCATCCACCAGCTGAAAGACAGCGGCAGATTTTAAAAATATAGGAAGATACTTTCAGAAGAATGCTGAGGGGCTTCCTATTCAAGATTATTGTATTTGTTTCTTTCTTTATTTTATTTAGCAGTTTAGTAACTTAGCATTGATATGGCCACCCAACTTGCATACAGATGACACCGGGTGACTTACAACTCTAAAAATCGACAACTTTAAAACCCCATAAAAACCCACTCCACCCTATAATGCAGTGGTTCTCAACCTTTTTAATGCCGCGACCCCAACCGGTCGTACGTCGAGGACTAAACCGGTCGTAAGTCGAGGACTAAACTGGTCGTAAGTCGAGGACTACCCAACCGGTCGTAAGTCGAGGACTTTCCTGCCCGGGAGCGCCGCGCATGCGTGGTTCCGCCCCCTGCGCCGGCCGAGGCGTAGCTGGCAAGCGGCAGAGACGGAGCAGGCCGACCACCAGCTGGCCCAGCCCAAGGGAGGTAAGGCACCCGCCGGAAAAGGGGGAAAAAAATGGCGGACAAAAAAAAATGGCGGACAGCCTTGCTTGGCGACCCCCGTGAAATGGTCGATCGACCCCA
>NW_015410514.1:0-2005 GCF_001527695.2 Protobothrops mucrosquamatus
AGACGTGCCAGAGATTAAGCTGAGTCACTGGACCACACCCCACAGGCTATAAAAGGGTGGTGGTGGCCATTTGGACCTCTGTGACGGACAAAAGCTGAATCTCTGGCAAAGTAGTGTGCTGTGGTTTTAAACTGTGTGTATTGTTTTTGTTTCTGTGTGTTTGGAGTAAAAGGTCTTGGCAGGCAGCTACGGAGCTGCTACCAAGTTTCTTATCTGTGAAGTGGTGTCTGGAGAAGTCTTTAACCCTCGGCTGGCTGTTTGGGTGTGTGGGTCAGAACGGGGACAGAACAATGGTATAGGGTTTCCTGCCTGAGCAGGAGGTTGGACTAGATGACCTCCAAGGTCCCTTCCAACCTTATTATTATTATTATTATTATTATTATTATTATTATTATTATTATTATTATTATCATCATCATCTTTATATACTTTGTCTTATAATTTGGCTGTTTTTAGACTTGTAAGTTTGTTTCCTTGAGATAGGAAGGAGCTTGAATAAGCCAGGTGTTTGGAGGAAAAAAAAACCAGTTCTTCTTTTACTATTTAAAAAGATACAAATGCATTCTGCATGTAGTGTAAAATCATCTGAATGATAAAATTAATTTTTTTTTTCAAATTTCAGGTATTTTTTTTTTATTATTATATGCAGTTTCCTAAAAACTAAAGCAAGCGGGAAAAATAGAGATGGTGGAACTGTGCAACCAAAATAATTATACAGAGCTGAAATAATATTTATGAAAACATCAATTTAGATCACTTAAACTTTTGAATCAATTTCTGGTTTATGACCCCTGAAAATAAAATTAGCAGAAATTGTTGAGACTCAAAAGTATTGCAATGTTTACCTCAAAGAAAGATCCAGTTATGTACCTGAGGAAAATACCAAACAATTCTTGCTTGAATAAAGGCACTTCCAGAGGAATATTATGAATGATTCTGAAAAAAGCTCCAGGTCACTATGTTTCCATGAAGTGAGCTGTGTAGAAGATTTGAACTGATTTATTTTCAGTGTGTATGGTGTAGCTGAAGCATGCAAGAGGCAATAGTTTTCTTTTCTTTTCTTTTAGGCCCTCTAGGGAAAGCTTTGTCTTTTAAAAAGCACAACCAAGAAGTTTACCACATAACTAAGTACTGTAGATTTTGTGTTGCTTTTTAATTTCCTCTGGAAATAAGGAGAGAACTTTATGACTGCCACAGGGGTCAGCTACTAAGTACTGTGCACATTATTCTTCAGATGTAAATGAAAAGGCTTTAGAGTGAGTTCATAACTGAGCTAATTGTGTATTAATCCATTTTTGATTCGGCTCCTGCAAATTCAGTTCCTCGCTAAAACTAATCATTGAAATTATGTCCTTCAGCATTCCTCAATCTACCATTCAGATGATGACTTCAATATCCTGTGTTTGCTAAAGATTGTGGAACTGACATTCAACATTTGGAAGACACCAAGGAGAAAGCTGGTTAAGATGTACTCTTATTCATTGTCTATAGTTTTGGGCAAGAAAGTTAGAACCCTAACCCTAAGTGGATTCTTTTACTCCAAATATAAAACAAGGCTCAGTTTTTCGTTATCACTATCAAAATTTGACAAATGGATGTCAGCAGCTAACTCAGTAATTGATAGTAATGTGGAACAGAACTACTGTTTGTATGGATTCATTGATTTTATGAGTAGTTGCATAAATGTTACCCAGATATCACCCCTGGAATGTAAACCAAATGGAAATATACAGTGGCATCATTTCATATGCAGTCTTGGCTCTTTTGTGAAGACCTCACCAGCAAAAGAGTAGCTGTTCCTTCCACGTCCACGTCCTGTTCTTTTTACACTGTATGCTAAATTCATCTTGGTGTAGCATGAATACATGGGTTATAAAACTACACAGTTAGTTTCTGGATTATAGGTGCAGACACCTTCTCAGTTCTTATGTACCTTCTTTGCTAGTTGATGATACTTAATGGATTCTAAAATTCTGTAAGTGAATAATGGAGCTAATTGTCTCAG
>NW_015410515.1:0-2004 GCF_001527695.2 Protobothrops mucrosquamatus
CCCCCTGCTCAGGCAGGAAACCCTATACCATTTCAGACAAATGGCTGTCCAGTCTCTTCTTAAAAACTTCCAGTGTTGGAGCATTCACAGCTTCTGGAGGCAGGTTGTTCCACTGGTTAATTGTTCTCACTGTCAGGAAGTTTCTCCTTAGTTCTAGGTTGCTTCTCTCCTTGATTAGTTTCCATCCGTTGCTTCTTGTACTGCCTTGACCTGATGTAACCTCCCCATCACACGACCCATCACAAACCTCTCTCTGATGACTCACACCTGACCCATCACAAGACCCTCACTTGACACACCCACACCTGAAGCCCTTACAAACAGAAGAACACTGACATCCCCTCAACTCTGTTGAGGATGTTACCCAGCCAGGAACCAACCCACAAACTTGGGAGACGAACCTTCACCTTCATCCTACGTCTGAGCCACACATATTCACCACTGTTGATTCATATTTATGACGGTTGCAGTGTCCCAGGGGGTCAGGCCAGTGGTAGGATTCAGCCAGTTCGCACCACTTTGGCAGAACCGGTAGCTAATTTTTTGTTTCCCAGGCCCTGAATGGACTTCCGGAAGCGGCATCCACGCAGAGAACTGGTTGTTTACCTATTTGAATCCCACCACTGGGCCACACAATCCCCTTTTGTGACCTTCTGACAAGCAAAGTCAGTGGGGTTGGCCAGATTCACTTAAGAACCGTGTTACTCATTTAAGAACTGCAGTGATTCACTTAACCACGGTGGCAGGCAAGGTCGTAAAATGGGGCAAAACTCAGTTAGCAAGTGTCTTGCTGAGCAACAAAAATGTGGGGCTCCCTTTGAGAGGTTGTAAGTCGAGGACATCCAGCCTAAGCCTTTTTGATAGGTGAATCTGAGTTTGATAGGCGACAGCTCAAACTTTCCAACAGCTGAATAATTCAACGGTTTTAACAGCACGAAGGTTGCAAATTATTTCACGGCAGCGTCATAACTTGAATTTCTTCTCAGTCAAGGTTCATCCCAGGTGTCCTTTGGGTTGCTCTAATCAGAAATGTTCACGGATGGGCTTTTCTTAGTGACCCGAAGGCACATATGTTGAAAAATACATTTTCATGTGGCAAAAAGCTTCTCAATGACTTCTTGCCATGCTGGATTGTTAGTGTGCAATCTGCCTCGGCAAGAAATGGACAGTTAACTGTCCAGCAGCGTAATAATAATAATATCCTTTGGGAAAAATGGCTAAGGTCACATTATAAAATATCCATTTATTTCTGGGGGAACTGAGAGGAAATATGCATTTAGCGAGGAGAAGATAGTAGAAGGGAATGCTTTAACATACTCTCTGACTGTGTATGTGCACATGCACACAAACACACTATGGAATGAAAGTGGTCTATTTTTTTATTTGCCAAAGTCATGGCTCTCTCTCTCTCTCTCTCTCTCTCTCTCTCTCTCTCTCTCTCTCTCTCTCTCTCTCTCTCTCCCTTCCTCCCTCCCTCCCTCCCTCACTCACTCACTCTCCCTTTGTCTTTTCCTCACTCTCCCTCTCCCTCTTCCCCCCTCTCTCCACCCCATATGTGTTTGTGTGCATATGTACCCACAGAAACATATACTTCTATGCTTTCATTTTCCTTATATCTTGAAGCTATGATACAGAATTTGAGTTTTGAACTGGGTTATTTTATGAGAACCACTGATATACAGCATGCTGCATACTCTCTCCCTCTCCCTGTCTCTCCCTCCCTCCCTCCCTCCCTCCCTCCCTCCATCCATCCATCCATCCATCCATCCATCCATCTATCTATCTATCTATCTATCTATCTATCCATCCATCCATCCATCCATCTATCTATTATGCAGTATATCAGTGGTTCTCCACACAAACACAGACACACACACACATGCGTGTGTGTGTCCCCTTATAAATAATTAAAATATTATAGAATTCACCTCCCATGTTAATGGCACATATCATATGAGGGAATATCTCAAAATGAACAAAGCAAAGGGGTGGAAATAATATGAA
>NW_015410516.1:0-2004 GCF_001527695.2 Protobothrops mucrosquamatus
ATAGAATAGAATAGAATAGAATAGAATAGAATAGAATAGAATAGAATAGAATAGAATAGAATAGAATGTGGAATGGAATAGAATAGAATAGAATAGAATAGAATGTGGAATGGAATAGAATAGAATAGAATAGAATAGAATAGAATAGAATAGAATAGAATAGAATAGAATAGAATAGAATGTGGAATGGAATGGAATAGAATAGAATAGAATAGAATAGAATAGAATAGAATAGAATAGAATAGAATAGAATGTGGAATGGAATGGAATGGAATAGAATAGAATAGAATAGAATAGAATAGAATAGAATAGAATGTGGAATAGAATAGAATAGAATAGAATAGAATAGAATAGAATAGAATAGAATAGAATAGAATAGAATAGAAGGGACCTTGGAGGTCTTCTAGTTCAGCCCCCTGCTCAAGCAGGAGAACCTATACCAGTGGCGGCGAACCTATGGCACGCTTGCCAGAGGCGGCACTCAGAGCCCTCTCTGTGGGCACTCGTGCCATGCCCCAAAGATGGCAACTGTCCCACTTCAACCAGCTGCCTGCTAACTCACCAAGGTCCCATGTGGCCGGATGCATCCCGGCATGGCTGATTTCCCTCCCCCCGTCCCATCCCTCCTGGCCTCGCATGATCTCCTTTTCCCGGGCACAACCTGTTGGCCGGCCATCCAGTGGGCTCCGCAGCCCACTGATGGCGGTGGGCTGTGGAGCCCCAGAGTGCGTTGGTCAAGGGGCCGGCAGGCTATGGCTGCTGATGGACACCATTGGCCCCTGTGCGCTCGCTGGCCTCTGTGTGCGGGGGCCAATGGTGTCAGGCAGCAGCCACCCCGGCCCCTGCCCCACCCTGCCTCACCTCACCCCGCAGAACGACCCTCCTGCCCACTGCCCCACCTGCCAGAGACCCCCTGGATCTCCCCCAACCCTGCCCACTCCCCACAGGCATCCCTCCCCATGAGCAACATTGAAGTGACCACGCCCACCTTGGCCACATTCACCCAATCTGCCATGACCACCACAGCCACGCCCACCTGGCACCCGGCGATAAATAAGTGGGGTTTAGGTTGCAGTTTGGGCACTCGGTCTCTAAAAGGTTCGCCATCACTGGCAATAGAACATTCTTTATTGGCCAATTGTGATTGGACACACGAAGAATTTGTCTCCAATGCAAAAGCTCTCAGTGTACATACAAGGGGCTTCTCCTAAAATGTACTAACCTTTCTACAGTTTTAACTTAAGAATCTCCAGCTCCAGATTGTTCTGGTTGCACCACAGGTCCAGTTGTTCAACTTCCTGTCAACAACAACAACAATAATGATAATAATAATATGGTGTATTGGAAGTTCTGCAAGAAATATCATTTGCCTGTAAGCAAGAACTGGTGGGATCATAAAACAGAGAAAGTCAAAGAAAATGATAAAATTAAACTGCTCTGGGACTTCAGAATTCAAACAGACAAGCACCTGCAACATAACACCCCAGACTTAACAATTGTCGATAAGAAAGACAAAAAAGTCTGGATAGTGGACGTGGCAGTGCCTGGAGACAGCAGAATAGACGAGAAAGAACTGGAGAAGATAACAAAATACAAAGACCTACAAATAGAAACAGAAAGACTGTGGCAAAGACAAGCAAGGATAGTACCAATAGTAATAGGCGCCTTGGGTGCAATCCCAAAACAACTGGAGCACCACTTATTTTATTTATTTATTTTATTTATTTAATTACATTTATATCCCGCCCTTCTCCTTGCGGACTCAGGGCGGCTAACAATTAGATAAAATACATAAATACAATACGCCTTTAAAATTAATTAAAAAGAAATATTTAAACTAATCTGATTAAAAGTAATTAAAACCCCTTTAAAATCCCTTAGGCCAGTCCCGCAAGCTGGAACAACCATGTCTTGAGGGCGCGGCGGAAGGAAGGGAGATCAGGGATCACCCTGATCTCTGGGGGCAGTTCGTTCCAGAGGGTGGGAGCTCCCACAGAGAAGGCC
>NW_015410517.1:0-2004 GCF_001527695.2 Protobothrops mucrosquamatus
ATGCAAATTTAGCTTATTTAGAACATGGACCCAGGCTTTATGAGATCAATTTTCTGGCCTTATGGTTGTAATAAAAATGTGCTAGGAATTACAATTAATGAAAGAATAAAGAAAAAAGATGATGCCAAACATGTAACACACAGGAAAGTAGGAAGAAAATAAGAGCAGAAAAGAACTACAATGGTAGAAAGATGGTGGCGAGGATTTAGAATGTCGGAAAGTTAAGAGTCTGAAGGATAACAGTCAAGATGAAAGAGAAAAAGCCAGGAAGAAGGTGATCTCCCTTGCAACTCCTACCATGATTGACCCGCTATTTCATCACAACATTTGCACTGTATCATGGAGGGGCCATTCAGTTCTGCACAGCTGAACCTTGCTCTCTTTGCCTGTATGCGCAACAGATTTCCTGCCTTTATATTTCTAAAAAAAGGAAGGAAATCTGATTGCCAGAACTCTAGTATATACATTTATTACAAATAACAAGGACATCACTTGGAAAATTGCCATAGAGCTCTAGAGAATCAGAACTCAGAGTGAACTCCTAGGGCCAAACTACATATTCTTCAGGAGGCAGTTGGTAACGAAGTCCCAAAGGCCACCTCACAGAGACAGAACATCCCCAGGAACGTATGACTTTCATGAGAGAGAGAAAGAGAGAGAGAGAGAGAGAGAGAGAGAGAGAGAGAGAGAGAGAGAGGAATCCAACAGCCTTTAAGCCACACATTAACCTACAAACCTACATCTAGAGATTATTTTATTCTTTTGAAGAAGCATTCCTGATTATATCTTTTAGTTTAATTGAAGTTTTTAAAACTCCAGTAAATATTTGTCACTAGAAGATGCTATCTCATCTCATTTAAAGCAGGAGAAGGGGAAAAAAATGGCGGACAGCCTTGCTTGGCGACCCCCGTGAAATGGTCGATCGACCCCAAATGGGGTCGCAACCCATAGGTTGAGAACCGCTGTCTTAGAGTTAAAACAGAACTGTCCTTAAATGGGCATTTTATTTTTCTACGCATATGTTTTTCTATGCTACATGTCCTCCTTTACATGGGCTTTGCTATTTGATGTGCCCACTTATTTATAACAACAGGAACCAGCCTTTATAAAATGACATTACTACTGCCTATGCAATCTTTCACCATTTCTTAATTTTTAAACATATAAGGAAAACATTCCAACACAGGTTTATGGAATTACCTCCCAGCTGGTGGTCGGCCTGCTCCGTCTCTGCCGCTTGCCGGCGCAGGGGGCGGAACCATGCATGCGCGGCGCTCCCGGGCAGGGAAAGTCCTCGACTTACGACTGGTTGGGTAGTCCTCGACTTACGACCGGTTTAGTCCTCAACACGACCGGTTTAGTCCTCGACTTACGACTGGTTTAGTCCTCGACTTACGACCAGTTGGGGGTCGCGGCATTAAAAAGGTTGAGAACCACTGCTCTAAGATAAAGAGACACCTGTTTTAAGTATACATAAGGAGGCATCTGTTTTTGCTGTAGATAAGGAAACATTTGTTTGTAATAAGCTAACACATTCCATTCTATCAATACCGATAAAAGAGAATATTTGTGGCTGAGGGTTAAACTGTGGGGACCTTGGTGCTCTCTGAGCTTGGTGGTTTTCTTGTAGACATTTCATACTCAAACTAGGCTAACATTTTTAGTGCTAGGAAGAGGTGGCATTTGCTTTCACTTTGTATTCTAGTGGCTTGCTCTGTCAGTGTTGGTGGGAGTGATCTTGGAGGTTCTTAGAACTTTTTCAAGAACCAATAATTCCTGTGTGCTGTGTAGATGTGTATCAACAGATTTGACAAAAATATAATCAATAAAAGTGTTTGGGTGCATGGTATGTCTATGTATTGCTCGCAACCCTTCACCTAGCATCTTGTGCTGCAAGGACTGCACATGGACATCTTCCATCAGGAAATTCCTGCAAATAGAAAATACAATTATCTCATTCATTTGAGATTTATTCCACTCTGTACTGAGCCAAACCTTTGCAGA
>NW_015410518.1:0-2004 GCF_001527695.2 Protobothrops mucrosquamatus
GAGGAGGGGGAGGAAAGAAAAGGGGAAGGGGAAGGGGAAGGGGAAGGGGAAGGGGAAGGAAAAGGATGGGAGGGGGAGGAGGAGGAGTAAAGAAAAGGAGAAGGGGAAGGAAAAGGATGGGAGGGGGAGAAGGAGGAGGAGGAGGAGGAAGGAGAAGGAGAAGAGAAAAGCAGAAAGAAAGAAGGAGAGGGAGGGGGAGGGGGAGGGGCAGGAAGAAGGGGAGGAGAAGGAGGTGGAGGAAGTATCTAAAGATGAGTGATTGTTGAATATTTTAATAATTTTCCAAACTTACTTTTGCATGACTTGTTCAGACCAGATGCTTACAAACAGAATACATTAAAAAAGGGAAAAAACTTATGTGCACCATTCTATAAGTATTTTCTACAAGCCTGCTTTTCTTTGTGTGCATAGTTAGGACAGAAACAAATGTACATGCAGTCTTACTTTTCTCTAGTATCTACATTATTGTGCCTTTTTTTTTTTTGCTTTGTTTTAGCTTTGAGCTAAATTATGAGAAAAAAGGTGCATTACATCCCCGTGCTTTGGCTTTTTCCATATATATCTCACATTAAAAATAAAAGGTTTTTTTAAAGATAGATAGATAGATAGATAGATAGATAGATAGATAGATAGATAGATAGATAGATAGATAGATGATAGATACAGGGCTTTTTTTCTCACAGAATGCCCAGAACGGAGTTCCGGCACCTTTTTTGGATGGAACCTTGTAGGGTAGGCAAGGCGGGTTGTATGACGTGTGTGAGTTCCGGCACCTTTTTTTTTTTTTTTTAGAAAAAAAGCATTGGATAGATAGATAGATAGATAGAGAGAGAGAGAGAGAGAGAGAGAGAGAGAGAGAGAGAGAGAGAGAGAGAGAGAGATAGAGATATATATTCATGTGAATCATTTCTTAACCCCTCTAGGTTTCTGACTTAGCTGCTGGAATTGTGCTTGAAATTTCACCAATTATCTTTTCAAGCAGAAAAAGTCAGCTCAATTTACACTTAAAAACACACATATACACACAACGCATCCTCCTTCTTCCCCTGCCAAACATTTGATTGGATTGGAACATTTTCAAGAAAGCTCGGAGCAACCCACGTTGGACTGGAGCCAACAAACCTCAGCTGCATATTGTATTATTTCGCAAAAGGATCCCCGGTGTGCTTGTTATTTTCTTCCCGGCAAACCCCATTTTGTTTTGTTTTTTTGCATCACTATTATCCGCACAAGTAATTCAATGTTTGGAGATGGTTTGAAGGCCACCGACGAAAGCTAACCCATACGATTGCCTTTCCGTGGCTTCGGTGCCACTTACATAATTATTAGGAATCCGTATTTACCACAATTTCTGTATTGTTCACACACCGGAGAACTCGGAGCGCCGGAAGAGATGGGAACAGCTTGTGGGAAAAGGGTTAAAGCAGCTGGCTGCCAAGCTCCGTGCGTTCAGTTCTCAAGAGTACGGCAGAGTATATTGTTTGGTGTAATCATGACACAGATCCGTGTGTGTACGTCGTCAATAATTCATGTTTGCAGCTTGTCTCACTGTGGGGACAGATGTCAGTGAAATCAGTGGCAGCCAATCGCGCTGATCTCCAGTATAATCTGCTGAGACTTGATCCCACGGCTCCCTCCAAAGCTGACCTGAGCTCCTGGAGAAAGTTGGACAACTCTTTGTGCACACTTGCATGTTGAACATGTAAATAAACATCCACTAACCCAGGGGTAGGCAACCTTGGCTCTTTTATGACTCGTGGACTTCAACTCCCAGAATTCCTGAGCCAGCCATGCTGAGGAGAAATGGAGAGTTTCCAAGCTGAGCCATGCTGGCTCAGGAATTCTGGGAGTTGAAGTCCATGAGTCATAAAAGAGCCAAGGTTGCCTACCCCTGCACTAACCCAACCTCAATGCTACTTTAGGCTTCCTGCTGCACTTATATATACCTATGTCAGGGGTAGGCAACCTTGGCTCTTTTATGACTTGTGGACTTCAACTCCCAGA
>NW_015410519.1:0-2004 GCF_001527695.2 Protobothrops mucrosquamatus
GACAGCCATTTGTCCAAAATGGTATAGGGTTTCCTGCCTGAGCAGGGGGTTGGACTAGATGACCTCCAAGGTCCCTTCCAACTTTATTATTATTATTATTATTATTATTATTATTATTATTATTATTATTATTATTATTATTATTATTATTATTATTATTATTATTATTATTATTATTATTATTATTATTATTATTATAAAACGTATACAGTTGAATAGCTGAAGTTAAGAAACTGGCCAAATACTGTACATCTATCAGCAGAATCAGAATGCTCTCATTAGAAAAATAAATGAATTCTCAGTATAGATTGCACAGATGCAATATATCTTTAAAATCAGTCTAGAAAAGGTTCTAGCAACACTTTGGCTTTCTAGCAACACTCACCAAAGCTAATTGTTTCAAATTCCAGTACTGCAATGGATTAATACTGTAAATTATACTTGCTGGGAAATTCTGAGTTGAAGTCGAGACATTTTAAAGTTGTCAAGATTAGAAAATGCCGCTGTAAATTATTCATTTGCTTAGGCAATTTTTCTCAAATGGTTAAGTTTGTGCATAAGCAATTTTTCCTCCCTTTGAGAAATGGTCTTGAGAGTTTGCTTTCTAGTATTCATGAAAATGAGCTGTCACTTTTTATTGTAGTTAAACATTTATCAAAGGAACATGAGCTGGGAGGCGGTTTTTCCTACCTTCCTCTTTTCAATGTCCAATTCTTATTGTTCATTTAATTTTTTTTTTCAGAGCAAATCATCTATATGAATCCTCAATTCTTAACAAGGGTATTTCCAGAAAAGGCATTTGGTTGATTAGTTCCTTATTCAATGTAGCAACTGACAAGCAGAAACAGCTCTTCAATCAATAGTAAATAGTGGTCATTATATTTTTCCACAATGCTTCACAAACACGTTCTGTTGGGATGATTGGAAGAATTGAAATAGTCACCATATAGTGCTAACGAAGCACCAATTTCAGAGTCAGTTCCAGAATTGTTGCTGTTCTCGTTTGATCTTACTGGAATGTCAATAATATGTATTTAAGCCACAAAATTGATATATATTCTGAGAAAAAAATTGCAATTTTTCTCTCTGAAATCAGTCTGCTAAAACAGAGTTCCCCAAACTTTCCTGTTTTGAAGACCGGGGGGGTTGGGGGGGGAGAGGGGATGGCTCCACACAAGCGTATGTGCAGCTAAATTTGAGCAAGCAGCATGCATGCGTACATGCCTCTCAGGCAAACTGAGGGCGTGTGCACACCCTTGCCTGCTGCTTGCAGAAGAGGGGGATGCGCGTGCGTGCTCACTTGTCTGCTGTTTCCGCGGCCCGATTGCAAACACCTCATGGATCACTATTTATTTATTTTATTTATTTTCATTAACTTATATGCCGCCCTTCTCCCCATGGGACTCAGGGCGGCTCACAGCATATTAAAACAATATAAAACATTACCCCCTATAAAAGCCAATTAAAAACCAAATATTTATAGCTGTGTCTTATTAAAATCATTAAAATTGTCCCTATTTAAAATTCACCCTAGGTCAGTCCCGCTTGCTGAAAAAGCCATGTCTTGAGGGCGTGGCGGAAAGTTAGGAGATCCGGAATCGTCCGGATCTCGGGGGGTAGTTCGTTCCAGAGGGTGGGGGCACCCACAGAGAAGGCCCTCCCCCTGGGGGTCGCCAGCCGACATTGCTTGGCCGACGGCACCCTGAGGAGGCCCGCTCTGTGGGAGCGTACCGTACCGGTCTGTGGGAGGGAATCTGTGGCAGAAGGCGGTCTCGGAGGTATCCAGGTCCTATGCCATGGAGCGTTTTAAAGGTGGTAACTAACACCTTAAAGCGTACCCGGAAGGCCACTGGCAACCAGTGCAGCTCGCGCAGCAGCGGCGTTACATGGGAGCGACGCGTCGCTCCCAACACCGCCCGCGCGGCCGCATTCTGGACCAGCTGAAGCCTCCGGATGCTCCTCATGGGGAGCCCCATGTATAGAGCATTACAGTAGTCCAGGCGG
>NW_015410520.1:0-2004 GCF_001527695.2 Protobothrops mucrosquamatus
TGGTAAGGCCACACTTGGAATACTGCATCCAGTTTTGGTCACCACGATGTAAAAAAGATGTTGAGACTCTAGAAAGAGTACAGAGAAGAGCAACAAAGATGATTAGGGGACTGGAGGCTAAAACATATAAGGAATGGTTGCTGGAATTGGGTATGTCTAGTTTAACGAAGAGAAGGACGAGGGGGGACATGATAGCAGTCTTCCAGTATCTCAGGGCCTGCCCCAAAGAAGAGGGAGTCAAGCTATTCTCCAAAGCGCCTGAAGGCAGGACAAGAAGCAACGGATGGAAACTAACCAAGGAGAGAAGCAACCTAGAACTAAGGAGAAACTTCCTGACGGTGAGAACAATTAACCAGTGGAACAACTTGCCTCCAGAAGCGGTGAATGCTCCAACACTGGAAGTTTTTAAGAAGAGACTGGATAGCTATTTGTCCGAAATGGTATAGGGTTTCCTGCCTGAGCAGGGGGTTGGACTCGATGATCTCCAAGGTCCCTTCCAACTTTATTATTATTATTATTATTATTATTATTATTATTATTATTATTATTATTATTATTATTATTATTATTATTATTATTATTATTATATAAAACTTAGGTGATATAAATAAAATACTATAAAGATCCAAATACTGAATCCTAGCTAAAGATAGGGAGCGAGGGAGTAGGACAGTGATGGCGAACCTTTTAGAGACCGAGTGCCCAAACTGCAACCCAAAACCCACTTATGCATCGTCAAGTGCCGGGTGGGTGTGGCCCATTGGGTGGGCGTGGCCCATGGGATGGGCGTGGCCCATTGGGTGGGTATGGCCCATTGGGTGGGCGTGGCCCATTGGGTGGGTGTGGTCCATTGGGTGGGCGTGGCCCATGGGGTGGGCATGGCTGCGGTGGTAACGGCAAACTGGGTGGGACTAAAAAGTTAAATCAATCAATTCCAAGTTTGCAAGATCTTTTTTTTTCCCGCAAGAAGTTGAAATTGACTGATTAAACCATTTATTTTTTTTTGCACATGGCGGCGGAGACCTAAAGCGAAAAGGTTTTATAAAACCCAACTGAAGGCCTAGGACTGGGGCGACGGCACGCGTGCCCGCATTGAGGGCTCTGAGTGCCGCCTGTGGCACCCGTGCCATAGGTTCGCCACCACTGGAGTAGGATGAGAAGGGGGAGGGGATTAATAATCTATCAACCATCTCCAATGTGAAACCCTTCCATATATAAGCTAAGCAGAAATGGAAATATATTTACCAAATGGAAATATATTTACTCTTTCCCCCAGAGTTAACACCTTCTCCTAGCCTTAGCAATATCTTGTCTTAACCACTCACTGATTATGGGAAAGCAGGATGAGTACTGATCTCTGACCTCTGAGTCTACTCTAGTCTGGTAAATATATTTCCACTTCACTTGGACATGCGAAAGATTCTAATCAATGCCCAATTCCGATCAATGAATCATGTTTCCCCAATAGCTCAAAGCAAATGACGCTGGAATTGATGCCCAGATTGAATGTTTTTTTTTTTTAAAAAAAAAATCCAATTAATGAAATTAATTAGTGCAGGTGCATTAACAATAACCACTGCAGACTAAAAGGGACTCATTCTTAATATGCAGGAAACATAAAGACGATGATGCCTAAGAAGTGAAAGCAACAAGGAGGGTAAAACAAAAGAGGAAAGGGAAAAAAAGGATTATGGACTGAGCTATTGACTTAACAAACCTAATACTGCTGATTTATCTGAAGGTTAAATGAGAGAAGTAGCAAAAAGCAGAAACACAAAAGAGGAAAAAGCAGGGGAGTACAGACACCTCGGAAAGGGACAGCACTGTGGGGCTGACAAAAATGAACAGTTTTAATTTAATAATTATCCCGTTTGGGGTTTACCTAAAGTTGCATTTCAATATCATTTGCTTGAATTATACACACTCAGGTTTCTGCTGTCTACCTATGGCTCGCAAAGGCACTTTGCCAATTATGAAATAATCTGGTGCAATCATTTTTCCCCC
>NW_015410521.1:0-2004 GCF_001527695.2 Protobothrops mucrosquamatus
ACGCATGCATCAGACTCAACACATAAGCAGCCCTCATGCACCGTTTTAATGATTTTGCCTCTGACTTGCTACACTCAATAGGGTGATTCAAGTCCACATGGATCAAACATCAAATTTTCAAAAGTTACTTTTAAAACTTGGACAATTTGTCAAAAAAAGGTGCTTGAATTCCGTTCCGGTGCGTTCTATGACAAAAAAAGCACTGATACTTGCTATCTATGACCTTGTCCCCACAGTTTCACATACAGCATATTTGGTTTGGGCATTATCTTTTGTGTCTTCACCCATACAAAAAATGTCAGATGAACTTTTCTGCTTATACAGAGTAAATGTTTATAATCGCGTCCCCTTACTAATACAAAAAATGGATTCCATTCAGTGCTACTGATTCATGCCATAGCAAAAACCATTTTCACATATTGCACTATTTCACTGTCACACAAATCTACAGAGATGTCTTTTACATCTCTTTTGAAGGCATGGATTTATTTGTATTTCCAGACGTGTCCCAACCAGCATCATTCATTAAATGAATTAAAATGCAAACAGTAGGACAAATGCTTTGGTTACAAAAATATCTTCTTAATAGTGGCATGAGTTTGTCTGGTAGTGCTGTCATCTGTTTCCTTCCATTGCTGTGAAAAGTTTTGATTATTGATATTCATATGGCAATAAAATAATACAGTAATGTAAATCAGTGTGAAGGGAAGCTGCAATTGATGAAAGCCAGAAAGAATTCCTATTATTAACAACTCATAATAGAGGAGATAACTCGAGGTCTTTTTTTTTTAATGATGATGAGCATGATGGCGTTAATGATTGTATTATGCCTTTGTCAGAACATGTGGTAAATAAAATGCAAATGTTTGGATTTGGAGACTATGCCAAGTTTCAAGGATTTTTGCTTCCTTGATTACCAGTGGTAATTAATTTGCCATTTTTTGTGTCAACCTCCTCCTCCTCTTTTTTGCGGTTAGAATATGATACAATTCTTTATTGGCCAAATGTGATTGAACACACACCAGGAATTTGTCTCCTGATGGAATCAGAGATCAGTCATTGCAGGGTGCAAAGATGTCTGACTGCCTTCGCAGTGTTTATTGCTTTTATACAGTTTTTCCAGGCAGCATAAGATAAAATAGCAACAGCATTTTTATTGGTGGATTCTCCTCGCCAATCCTTAAGAATATACCAGCCAGGGGGCACCAGCCAGGGGCAGTGTTCTGCAACATCCTGGTGGTGTGAACTTGGTGAGATCATGTAGGTGAGATCATGTAGGTATTTGAGCCGTGGCAGTGTGCTGCATACGGCCTCTACATGACCTCTATCTCTACAGTCTTCGGTCCATGAGCTCTCAGTGTATATACAAGCAACAAGAGATAAATCATGATCATAATCATAAAATACAATCATCATAAATCATAAGACACAACACTCAGTGATAGTCGTAGGACATTAAATAATCAGTCAACATAAATCATAATAGGATACTAAATAAAAGCAATCAACATAAATCATGAGATACAAACAACAAAGTTATAGTCATAAAAAGCTAAGGAAATAGGTATGATAAGGGTTTTTTTTCCTTTCCTCTGCCAAGTTCCCAACCTTCATGTTCATTATTATTTTCTTCCATACCACTCACTTACTTACCCCATCTTGAGCTGCACTTCTGCAAGCTTCTTAGACTTCTCTTTCCTGCCAGGTTCTTACTGGGGCACAGCATCCTGTATCTTTGCTGTTAGTGTCATCTCTTCATCACCCTCAACTAGCTCAGCTCCCCATTGATTTCCAGGATATCCGTAGGGGCTTCCGGTGGCAGGCGCCTTCGCTGGTCGCAGCTGATTGCTGCCTCCCGCCTGTTTTGCGTAAAAGCCGGTTTGACAGCCAGTATCAGCTGTCAAACGGCTTGAAACCTCTCCCCTGGGCATAAGGGGAGAGGTGAGCTGCCCGGGGTAGGAGTTGAGTTCCCGAGTCGCCCTATTTGGACGATGTAGGTGAGAA
>NW_015410522.1:0-2004 GCF_001527695.2 Protobothrops mucrosquamatus
TCTTGAATTTCTATGAAATTAAATAGGCTGTTTCCCCTATGTAAAGGGGAAAGTCAGTAAGTCTTAAAGATTATTACAATTGTAATTTTAAACAAGGCATCTCACATGGACCATAAATTCAAAGAATTATATTTAGAGGGCTTATGAATTCTATGAAGGTATATTTTTAAGTAAGGTAGAACTGTAATATACAGTCACAGGGTCCGGCTTCTGTATATTCCACAGCTAAGCAAATACTGCAATCATTATATTAATATAATAAAATCATATAATACTGGATGGTTTTTCATCACATGAAGAAGGGAGAAAGAAATTTGTGAAACTTTTGATCCCCAGAGAAAATACAGTATGGGTAGTCCTTGACTTACATCCATTCATTTAGCGACTGTTTGAAGATACAACAGCACTGGGAAAAAAGTAATAATAATAGTAATAGTAATAATAATAATAATAATAATGATGATGATGATGATGATGATGATGATGATGATGATGATGATGATGATGATGATGTTGGAAGGGACCTTGGAGGTCATCTAGTCCAACCCCCTGCTCAGGCAGGAAACACTATACCATTTCGGACAAATGGCTGTCCAGTCTCTTCTTAAAAACTTCCAGTGTTGGAGCATTCACTGCTTTTGGAGGCAGGTTGTTCCACTGGTTAATTGTTCTAACGGTCAGGAAGTTTCTCCTTAGTTCTAGGTTGCTTCTCTCCTTGATTAGTTTCCATCCGTTGCTTCTTGTCCTGCCTTCAGGCGCCTTGGAAAATAGCTTCACTCCCTCTTCTTTGGGGCAGCCCCTGAGATACTGGAAGACTGCTATCATGTCCTCCCTCGTCCGTCTCTTCATTAAACTAGACATACCCAATTCCAGCAGCTTTTCCTTATATGCTTTAGCCTCCAGTCCCCTAATCATCTTTGTTGCTTTTCTCTGTACTCTTTCTAGAGTCTCAGCATCTTTTTTACATCGTGGTGACCAAAACTGGATGCAGTATTCCAAATGTGGCCTTACCAAGGCATTGTAAAGTGGTATTAATACTTCACGTAATCTTGATTCTATTTGTGCACTTACAACCCTCATAGTATCCCCATAGTCACATGATCAAAATTTGGGCTCTTGGCTGTCCTTCAGGAAGTGAACTATATCCAACCATATCACAAAAAACATGTTGAGAGTTTGGAAAAAGTTCAGAGAAGAGCAACTAAGATGATCAAAGGCCTGGAGACTAAAACATACGAAGAACGCACCCACTTCCCCAAGGGGGCACCCAGCTGCATTTACCTCCTCCTCAAGGCTGCTGCTGCTGTGCTTGCTCTCCTTAGCCAGGTTGCTCATGATGGGTACCAGGGCAAAGTCAGAGGGAGACTGAATGCGTTTCAGCATAAATGGCCACCATAAAATTGTACGTTGGCTCCTGGCCGGCCGGCTGGCCTGGGTCAGGGCCAAGGCAGTGGGGGCCATTTCCTCACTGTTTCCAGGATGGCTTTGCGGGCCACGAGAAACCACTTTGTGGGCCGCATCCGGCCCCCGGGCCTTGTGTTTGACATGTCTGGTGTAATCCATATCCCTGTATCTGGAGGAATGACAGAACTAAGAGAACTGACTTTGCTATCAACCGTTCTCTCGTTCCTTTTCTCTCTGCTCTTCTGCTGAGGATGCTGGAAAAATGTCGTGCACATTGTATGGAGCAAACAAGGAATTTGATAGCTTCCTCAGAGGAGGATTTGTGTTTCAAGCAGATGCCTTTCAAAACGGATCAGCCGCTGACAACGGTAAGGCGATAGAGGAAATCGGAAACCAAACACGTAAGAAGGGATGCTGTGATCTGAAATACATCTCTGCAGTCAGGTGCCTGAAGTTTGGATTCAGTGGTACAATAGGGCTAAATAAATTACAGATAAATTTAGAGGTAAGGTAAGAATCCTAGAGAGAATACAATAGCATCTTATATCTTCTAACAAACTAATCCTGCCTAGAAATACGAACTGGATGCCCACAGGTGGC
>NW_015410523.1:0-2004 GCF_001527695.2 Protobothrops mucrosquamatus
GACTGGACAGCCATTTGTCTGAAATGGTATAGGGTTTCCTGCCTGAGCAGGGGGTTGGACTAGATGACCTCCAAGGTCCCTTCCAACTTTATTATTATTATTATTATTATTATTATTATTATTATTATTATTATTATTATTATTATTATTATTATTATTATTATTATTATTATTATTATTATTATTATTATTATTATTTGAGCATATCAGTTTTATATTTAGGCCTTCCAACTCTCAACCTATTCAGGGTCCTCCACATAGTATAAGGAAGATCAGATCCTTCAGCCGTAGGATCACAAACCATACATTAAGAACTACAGCGGGACACCACAGACACCTGTCCAAGCACTCAAATACCCAACACATTATTTCCTTTTCAGTGCATCGAACTCAGTGCAACATTTTTAAAAAAATATATTTCAAATGAGAGCATTCTTAAAAAAAAAAAGTGTTTCTTTTCAGAAATGTACCATATAGGACAAAAACCTAACTCGTCCCCAAAACATTTTCCATCTCTGGTTGATTGGTTTTGTTCCCTCTTAACACTTCCTCTGTTTTACTACTGTTTTTTTTAAAGCATCAAGCGAGACAACCATACATCACATATAAAGCTTAAGCAGTGTGCGTGTTACGATCCGGCATATTCTAGATTAGATTTAGAATACGTAAAAGCATCACTTAAATTGTCAAGTCGGGAATCAGACGGTGTGGGTTTTGGTAGGATAGGACTGGTGTATAACTATGGTGAGCTTAGATACGTTCATATCTAACAAAGCGCTTTTCCAGATTAATGACTGAAGGAGATTTATATTTGCATGGGGGTACAATAAATACATACTTTCTCTGAGCCAAACTGCAAGATAGAATTAAACACCATAAAAATACGGTCTCTTTCTTTCCCCCTCCTCTTTGAATATTGTTCTATGTTCATAAAGCATTAATTTTCCTCTTTTTTCCTTTCTTTTAAAATTGCATTGTAGCTAGCCAACGAATAAAAGAAAACAAGCATTAAACAATCAGAGAATGAAGCCCTACAAGAGAGAGAGGTTGGGTTTGCTCTTATTGAAATAAATGGCTAATTGCCATCAGCGCATTGGGATTACAGAGCTCAGTGCAGTCTCTTTCCTTCTGCGTGTTTTTCTGTATTCAACCCACTTGTGAATCTATAAAGACACAATAAAGGTCTACCCACAACAAAAAAAAATTTTTTTTACCAAATTTAAGCCCGCTTTCTCCCAATTCTGTATAATAATTCCTTTTAAGGCATCATATGCCATATTTTGTGGAGGATGATTAAATAATACAATAGGCATTGTTTTAAAAAAAGCACTTTCAGATGAGATGGATGAATGGAGAGATAGAGGGACAGATCATGGATGGATGGATGGATGGATGGATGGATGGATGGATAGATAGATAGATAGATAGATAGATAGATAGATAGATAGATATACAGACAGACAGAGATAGACAGATCATAGATACACAGATAAGACAGAAAGATAAATGATAGAGACAGAGAGACAGAGAGACAAACAGATCACATCAATCTTGTTGATCATGTGAAAAGTAAAATTAATATACGACTGAGATTAATCGTAGCATGCCCTTTCTCCCCAAAACCGCACCACCATTTCAGGATTAGTCTTCCTAGCACCAACCCCATGTGCGTGTGTGTGTGTGTGTGTGTGTGTGTGTGTGTATGTGTGTGAAACAATTTCATATTTGTCATTAGAGCTCACTTGAGAAAATGGGCACTTAGTTCCCCAAAGTGTGAAAAATGGCCAGCAACAACCTCTGAGCCGTACAAATGGTTCGTCCTTTTCCAACATTGTATTTCCTTAAACAGCGTCTCTTTACTTTGGACTCCCGCAAAGCACAGTTTTGCCTTGCAATTTCCTCAACCTTTTCTTTCACTTTCCAGCCTTCCATGGTGTCGGAGGCACCTGTTGTGGAGGAGAGAGATTTGTTGGGCCACATGAGATGAGAGTGTGGCTTTCTAGC
>NW_015410524.1:0-2004 GCF_001527695.2 Protobothrops mucrosquamatus
GGAGGGAGGAAGGAAGGAAGGAAGGAAGGAAGGAAGGAAGGAAAGAAGGAAGGAAGGAGTGGTGAGATTCAAATATGTGAACAACCGGTTCTCTGAGTGGATGCCGCTTCCGGAAGTTCGTTCTGGGCCTGGGCAACAAAAAATTAGCTATCGGTTCTGCCGAAGCGGTGCGAACTGGCTGAATCCCACCACTGGTCTTTCCCCCACCAATTTTATTTGCAGTTTGCAGAAAGAAAGAAAAAGAGTTTTGATATTTCTTTTAATATCAAGAACAGAATGATAGAGAAATTCTTATGGCAAGAGAGTATTTAGCCTCTCATTCTTCCCCTACTTTCATTAATTCACAAGGGAAAACACTGGCAGGGGCCATCTCCCCTGTTTCTTTTTCATATTGGGCTCTAGGAAGTCAACAGGATAATGGAAAGATGACCAACAGAAAGGACACCATCCTCTGAATCTCCAATGATAATGCAGGCTCAGAAGAGAAATTTCACAGCAATTGTCTAGCACTCTGACACCAAGGGAAACCAATGCCACTTTTGCAGGGGAAGAAAGATTTTAAGAGCTCACCAGATAGATTTTGGCCCGGGATTATGCTGAGCCAGGATACTCAACCTTGGCCCAGCACCGTCTATGTAAAGCCTGCATCCTTAAAGCAGACACTTCAGGGTTGAAAAATATGTAGTGTTGAGAAGAAGAAAGGAAACAGATAACATTGTTTTCAGAAGGACCATTACACAACAAGATGTTTTCTGTGCCTCTTAAATAATTCTTTGACCAACAACCTATTGATTTATTTAAATGAACATAATGATCTTCCTTCCCTCCTTACTCTGCCATTCCATCCTGATCAGCATATTGATATTTTGATCTTCCTTTTGCCCAGGAAAAACATTTCACTCTGAACCTTTTATACTATGAATGATACATGCAAACAGAAATCTTTTGGTGCTCTCCCCCCTTGGGGCGACAAATCCCTCCAAATTCTTAATCAATTGATTTTATTTAAATAAAACTATTTGTAACCTTCGTGGTGACCTCTATAACTCATTCTCAGCTTCTACTGAAGAGTACCCAATGGTTGTCATGCAAACAAGGGAACTTGGAGGTCATCTAATCCAACCCCCTGCTCAGGCAGGAAACCCTATACCATTTGGACAAATGGCTGTCCAGTCTCTTCTTTAAAACTTCCAGTGTTGGAGCATTCACCGCTTCTGGAGGCAGGTTGTTCCACTGGTTAATTATTCTCACTTTTAGGAATGTTCTCCTTAGTTCTAGGTTGCTTCTCTCCTTGATTAGTTTCCATCCATTGCTTCTTGTCCTGCCCTCAGGTGCTTTGGAGAATAGCTTGACTCCCTCTTCTTTGTGGCAGCCCCTAAGATATTGGAATACAGCTATCATGTCAGCCCTAGTCCTTCTTTTCATTAAACTAGACATACCCAATTCCAACAACCTGCTTATTCTGCTTATTTAATTTTTAAATTATATATATATTTCAACAGTCCAACTCAGGAAAGAATTCATGTTGAAAGTAATTATTTTTCTGAATATTTGCCAAGAATATTGGCAAGCCAGTTATGAAATAAACTGGAAAGAAATCCATTGATTTGTTTTCTTATGGCACTGAGATCCAGCTCTGAGTGTTTACGAACTCATGAGATCCCACCAAATCTATCTATTGAATAGGTATCAAGCTTTAATGTACATAGATAAAATGAAGAGTTTAATTTTGCACAAATATTTGCCAAGGATTGATACACCTTATGCAATATGCTAAGCAAGTAGCTATGAAGAAAAATACGATTAACACATTTTATTACAATGTCAGTTGAAATGACCAACCAGTGTTTAGGAAAAATTACCCATGTTTGCAATAATAGCTAAATACCTGCTTAAGATGTACACACAATTTGCTCCATGGCAACTGTCCAATTCTGTGGCCTTACCGTGGAGTGTTGTATTTATAGAAATTTAATCACTCTAAGAAGTTCCAGAAGCCAGCTA
>NW_015410525.1:0-2004 GCF_001527695.2 Protobothrops mucrosquamatus
ACATTGCAAATAATTAGGCTTTGCTAAATCTCTTTGGCAAACAATAAATCTCAGGGATCTCAAAGTAGGGTTTGCCTAATAGATTTTGTTTGTCCCTAAAAGTTCTTTTCCTGTTTCACAATTGCTATTTTTTTTTAAAGTAGGCAGATCAGAATCCACAGAACAGTCTCTGTGACTGAGCCTAGATCTAAATTGTTTCCCTCCTTCCAAAATTATTCCTAGAATGTTTGACTTAAGTACTGATTTAGAAGCCAAACAACATTTTTGTGGCATGTCCAAAATGTATTAGGACAATGTAGTTGATAAAAGTGGCAGGTCTGCTAATCATACAGAATTGAACATCCTAACAATAGCTGCATTGGTAGAAGGAGTATCCAGTCCTCAGAAGGTTAGATTCCTTTAGAATCATGGCCTTTTAAAGTAGGAAAATTCAAGCCAGTTTAGAGGCATCTCATTCTTTATATTTTCTTAGTAGATTTCTCAGCTTTATCAAAGTGGACTCCATCCCTATTATCTGTCTGCTTTTGACTTGAGCAGTTGAGTATGTAGGAAATAAGGTCTTAATGCTTCCTTGGTTTGAGGAATGGATTTGATGGACCATAATAAGCACTTGGTATGAAGGGGGAAAATGCAAGCCAAAGCAATTTGGTTTACTGCTGTAATCATGTTGTCTAGCCATGTAACTTCTTGCAGCAAAACCGCATTAACGTGTATGAGGATAAACCTCTTCTGTTCAAGTTGTTTTGCTACACCACTTTTTCAAAGTTTGTGCCTACTAAAATGTTAAGTATCCAAATTTAAATTATTTATTTTTTAAAAGTAAAGTAATTATTTGAGGTGTAGGGTTTTTTTTAAAAAAAAACAACACAAAAAACAAAAGAGCTTAAGGTTTGTTTTAGTCAGGTTACTAAAGTTCAAAGTTCTGAAGTTTATGGCACTAACACAACCACGTGTACCTCAGGAAAAGTGCTACAAGTGATTGAATTAACATAATTCTGTTTGATAAGGATGAACGTAGAAATTGATGAAGTTGTATCTGTAGAGTAGCAGTGGGAATTTGTTGGATTTGTTGACTTTAATTCCCATTAGCCTAGGCGGCATATCCAATAGTGAAGAGTGATGGGAACTGCAATCCAGTTATTTCTGGAGAGCTACATACTACACTATTTTGGAAGTTGATTTCTGATTTTACCCCTGTGTTGTAATAATTTCAGATGGATACATGACAAATTGATCTAAAGTCCTTAAAACTGAAGAGATTATAGAGAGCCAAACTCAAATTTTCAAGTGAAAAATTTGAATCTCTCAGTTCTATTTTGTAAAATCCATGTTTAGTTCATGAAAAATAAGTTTACCATTCTATTGCAAAATTAGTGTTAAGGCCAAATCTAAAATATTGTTCGGGTAATTTGCCAAGTCATAATTTCAGGCTGAATTTTTCACTATAATGTGCAATATGAATTTTTCTAGCCTAGTATGGCATTGTTATAACATGTATGTAATAGTGTGGGAGTTAAGATTGATTTTTTTTTTAAAAAAAAAAAAGACTGTTCTGGAAATTGTGAAGATTTAAAAATGAATAAATTTTACATATAATTTGTATTAAAGGATTATTTCTTAACTTGCTGGTGTCTGTCATTTCTGAATAGTTATAGACACTAAAATGTTCTAAATTATATTGCAGGGAATAGGAACTTGTTTTTCATATCATTAGATAAACATGAAGCCCACATAAAAGAACTACTTGAGTCTGCATAGGCTTTGATTTCACATCATAGTTTAAGAATAGTATAAAATATAAACAAAGTTCTTGTAAAGGGAAAAAATATTCTCATTGTCTGCATACAGTTTTAAGCTTGCTAATACTCAGGTGCTGCAAGATTGATAGGGAAATGTATTAACCCTAGAACTTAAGAGCCAAGAGCTAGTGCAGGGGTAGGCAATCTTGGCTCTTTTCCACAAGTCATAAAAGAGCCAAGGTTGCCTACCCCTGAGCTGGTGTAT
>NW_015410526.1:0-2003 GCF_001527695.2 Protobothrops mucrosquamatus
CCTGTCTAAGTTAGGTTCCCAAGATCAGGAAAAGTGCCAGTCGGTCAGGAAAACAAAAGAATGTGGAGGTGAGGCGAGGCAAAGGCAGTAGGCCAATAGCTTGTGTAGTTCTGCTGAAACACAGCTCTGGTTTCTATCTTTTAACCCAGGCTCTCTTCCAAAAAACCCGTCTGGCAGAATTAATTTTAGTCTCTAGTGAGTCCAAGGATTCCCACTGTGAAAGAAAAAGAAATTACCCCGCAAGGCATAAACTTGAATTTCATAAGCAGGACATTAGAATTACCCAGGATAATACTGTAGGCTGGAAGAGTCCTTAGGCCAGGGGTCTTCAAACTTGGCCCTTTTATGACTTGTGGACTTCAACCCCCAGAATTTCTCAGCCAGGCACGCTGGCTGAGGAATTCTGGGAGTTGAAGTCCACAAGTCATAAAAGGGCCAAGTTTGAAGACCCCTGCCTTAGGCTGTAGAGAAAAGAAACCAAGCAAAAACTTTTTTTTGGTCTGCTGTATTAACTCAGAGGAGACTGATAGAACATGCTTAACGTGGTGCTGTCCTTAAAGAGGTACTGGAAGCTTAAGCTGCTTCAAAGTGACGCCACCATATTCTTACCTAAGGCTTAAATTAAATTCAAATTTGTTTATTACAGCCCCAAGGCCAAATACAAATAAGATAAGAAGTTTTAAAATGAAATAAATATATAAATGAAATAAATGAAGTTTTACGTGTGTGTGTGTGTGTTTGTGTGTGTGTGTGTAAGAGAGAGAGAGAACAATAAGTATAATGGATTCTAAAAATAATTAAGAACATAGTTACTAAAATAATCCACTATTATAAGAATTTCCAATCCTAAGTGTGGTGTATCATACAAATGGTAGCACAGAATTGGGTGACTTGAGTGATAATTTTTGAGTCCTTGCTGGAGAATAATTGTTATCTAAGGCTGCACAGGTAGACTATTTCATTCCAATACGGTTGTGCTTATTTTGGGGTTGAGTTCAAGGTGCTTCTTACTTTTAAAGCTTAGTTGGGTCTGAAGTTGCTTGATAATTCTAATTCTGCAAGATCAAATCTGGGTCGGTCACTGGGACCAGAGATTTACTCTTCCGAGTTTACGGACTCATGATGGAGCCCATCTTCAGGGAACTTCTCTCTACTGGAATACATGCTTTGGGCTAATTTTAATTCTCATGAATTGACATCACACGCTGAGATTAACTGGCATAAGCAGATAATATTATAAATTATAAATTGGAATTTTGATAATTAAAGGATCACTTTCTTTCATATATTTTCAGTGGTGCATTCCAGTAAGCGTCTATAATCTTGCTCTTTGCCCAACCCCAACAGAAATATGACGATTGGAAAGAGAAATGAAACACCTTCAGTCGTGGCACCAGAGTTTTGCAACATCCTTCCGAGAAGCCATGCATAGCCACATCACTACAAACATTTCATGAACTGACACTTGACTCCTGACACTTTTAGGAAGCTTTTAGGCAGCAGGGTCAAAGACAGTTTGAAAAACTATTGCTAGTATGCCCAACTGTTGTCCACTCTTTTTTTTTTTTTTGCTTTCCCAGAGAGCCATTGTACTTAATCACTCTGGCCTTCTATACTGGAGTGTCACTCGCTTGAGACAGGCCAGGTCAGAAAATAGACACTATAAGAACTACTGGAACCCCGCTTTATTGTTGTGGGACATAATAACAGAATCTTGAAGGTCTGACAGATCCTCTCTTCTTTCTTTGTTTCTTTCTTTCTTTGTTTCTTTCTTTCTTTCTTTGTTTCTTTCTTTGTTTGTTTGTTTCTTTCTTTCTTTCTTTCTTTCTTTCTTTCTTTCTTTCTTTCTTTCTTGACACGGCAATCTAGAGTTTCTTCCTCACTAATTCCGGGCTAAACTCATATTTTCATAACAATTTTTCGTAATGATTGATGCAGTCCTTCATTGTCATCACCATACTCCTTTATATGAAAAAAAACAGAGATAATGCTGTTTTAGATAG
>NW_015410527.1:0-2003 GCF_001527695.2 Protobothrops mucrosquamatus
TGGCCAATCTGAGAAACACCGGGCTCCTGGCCAATCTCTGAACCACCTGGCTCCTGGTCAATCTCTTCTCCGTCGGAAGACACCTGAGGCATTGCCAAAGAGGAGGGTCCTGGAGAGGGAGGCCTAGCCATCTCCTCTCCTTCATGTTCGGAGCCTTCTTCCTCCGATAAGAGGGGCTCACAAGACGGAGCCACAACAGTGGGCATGGACTAATTCCGTTTTACCATCTCAATTTACCCTGAAACCAAATATGCTTCTTTATGGTTGTTAAATAGATTTCAAAATCTTACCTTCTAAGAATATTATTTGTATTCCACTAATTAAATCCTTTTTGGATACTTGAAACAATGATAACTAGATTCACTAGCTCAAGGTAGACTCAGCCTTCCATTCTTCCGAGGTCGATAAAATGAGGACCAAGATTGTTGGGGCAATATGCTGACTCTATAAATCCGCTTAGAGAGAAAGCACCAAGAAGTGGTATATAAGTCTAAGTGGTATTGCTACACATTTATAACAAAATTAAAAGAGGAAGTCACTGAAAATCACACAGATCATTGCCCTTTTCCTCCCTCACTCACTATTAAGAGTCTCAGCAGCAAAATATAAATATAGCAAAACTCAGTGGCACTATAACTTAAAAGTCCTGATTATTTTAACAGACTGAGTTCATACTTAATATGAACTCAGATGACTTACAGAATGTGCCTTCTCCTTCCCGTTGCAGCTTTCATTGTCAAAAAAAACCCCTCTATTTTAGATGGGAGATGGTATGAGTGGACTACTTATGTAAATAGGGAAACCAGCATAAACTGCCTCCCTTTTGTTCTAATGGAAGTCTGTGCTATACAGGTAATCCCCAAGTTATGAACGTTCCCTTAGCAAACGTTCGAAGTTACACAATAAGCACCCTCTAGTGTTAACGAATAAGTCCTAAAATTATGAATATTGCAGCACCACGGCAGTCGTTCACCCTTACGAATGGCCACAGAGGCACTGCAACTTTCACCCTGGCTATTCCCCCCGCCCGCCTGGTCTCCATAGGCACTAGGCCTGTGGATACTAACTTTGCAAAGATCTAGAAAGCCTTCATTTCTTGACCTGTTTCACTGCTTTAGGCCTTCGCTATGTTCGTAGAGAATGGAGACCTAAAGTACTGCAAGATCACGGGAGATCAGTAGCGCAAGATCTCAAGCTACTGATCTCTTGTGATCTCACTGTACTTTAGGCCTCTATTCTCTGCGAACAGAGGTTTGGACGACATATGTGGCAAAAGGCTTTGCAAATGGAGGAAAAGCCTGAAACATCGAAGCCTTTTCCTCCATTGATGCATGCGTTGCTCTTGGCCTCCATTTTCATCGGCAAAGACTTTTCCTCAAGCACATTTTGTGTGGAGACTGGAAGCCTGAAGTCACACAATGTCACGCCCCCCCCCAGGAGCTTCCAGTCTCAGCCAGGCACTTTGAGGCAGTGATTTCGCTGACCCAAAGCCTTCCCTCAGCTTGCAAACCGTGATCTTGTGCGGCAGAGAGGCTGGAGTGGAGACAGCTGGAGAGGAGACAGTTCGCTAGGTCTTTGCAAGTGGCAGGATGGGAGGGGAAGCAATTGTGGGGAACAAGAGGTATCTCAGTGTGTCGGGGGAGGTCATGGGTGGTCTGAATTAGGTGGCCTGTTCCATCACTAGGCCCGCCATGGCCTTCCCCACCCTGGGATACCTCACGTGTACTTAACGAACCGTGAATTCGATTAGCGAATATGTGGGCGAAAGCAGGGAGTGATCGCGTTCAAGGTATGCCATTCACTTGTACAAATCCTCGAGTAATGAATGGAATGGGCAGGCTCCCTTACATTCATAACTCGAGGATTACCTGTATAAATCTCTCACATGAATGAAACAAGAATTTATATTTGCCTAAGAACAAATTTGTTTCCAATCCATTGTTTGAGCAATCTGCAATTCAACATTTACCGTACTTGGCATTAAAAAATGACACACCAAAACA
>NW_015410528.1:0-2003 GCF_001527695.2 Protobothrops mucrosquamatus
GGGGGGGGGGGGGGGGGGGGGGGAGGAAGGGCTTGATCCTGCATCCCTCACTGCAAAGCCTCCAATTAGCAGAGAGTTTTCTAAAGGAAAATGGGGCGTGTGTTTGTGTGTGTGTGTGTGTGTGTGTGTCCTTCCTGCCTTCACTGACTTTCCCAGGTTCTCCTTGCAGGTGGAGACACAGGAAGGCTTTCTCAGCACGGATGACGACCAAAGGCCAGGTGCGTTTCCTTCCGCGTCCTTTGCTTTCTCGGTCAGCCCCCCAGCGGAGCTCCGCCTGGGCAACTGCTGCCTGCCTGGCTGGCTGCCTGAGTGAGGCTGAAGCTTAAGCCCAGCACTGGGTTGCAAAGAGCCCCCGCCGTCTCCAAGAGCAGCACATTAACCTGCCCCACAGCAGGCCAGGCGCTGGGCAGGGCCTGGGACGAGGGTGGGCTGGACCGGGAGGACGCCCGGCTTCTACCCAGCCTGGCCACCCAGGCTCTGTGTTCACCACCCGGCCGGGCTTTTGTCCTGCAGAGGGGCAGAGTTCGGGGGTCGCCGCCTTGGCAGCTCAGCAGGGCGGGTACGAGATCCCAGCACGCCTGCGGACGCTGCACAACCTGGTGATCCAGTACGCTTCTCAAGGGCGCTACGAGGTGGCCGTGCCGCTTTGCAAACAGGCCCTGGAGGACCTGGAGAAGAGCTCCGGGCACAGCCACCCGGACGTGGCCACGATGCTCAATATCCTGGCCCTGGTCTACCGGTAAGATGGCCGAGGCGCCTGGCCTCCCCTCCAGCAGCACAAGCAGAAAGACCGGGGAGGGGGGGCTCCAGGGGCCCTTTTGTTCTGGCTGTCGTGTGGCTCTGCTGGCGGCCCCCAGGCCTCTGAGCTGCAGCTGCCTCCTGGGCTTGCCCTGGCATCGCCTGCAGGCTGCACCCTGCCACCCTAACGGCCCTGCTTCTCCTCCTGCAGTGACCAGAACAAGTACAAGGAGGCCACAGAGCTGCTCAACGACGCCCTGGACATTCGCCAGCAGGCGCTGGGCGTGGAGCACCCTTCCGTGAGTGCCCAGGCTCTGTGGGGAGGGGGCAGGGAGGCGGTTGGCACTGGCAGGGGTTACGTGGAGGCTCTGAGGAGGAGGAGGAGGAGGGGGGGGTGGGCCCTCCCTCCCGGGGTGGGGGCCCTCCTGGCTTGGTCCCAGGCAAGATGCCCCCGTTTCACCCTGCTCTGAGGGAGCGTCCTGGGCTCTGGTTAAGCCGCCTTTCGTCCCTGCCAGGTGGCTGCCACCCTGAACAACCTGGCTGTGCTGTATGGTAAGCGAGGGAAGTACCAGGAGGCCGAGCCGCTGTGCAAGAGAGCCCTGGAGATCCGAGAGAAGGTAGACACAAAGACACACAGGCCACAATTTGGAGAAGCGTCTGAAAGGCTGTTTCCTGGGCCTCTTGAAAGGGGCTATTTATTTACTTATTTGTTTGTTTATAAATAAAACTTATTGGCTGTCCATCTTAAAACAAAGTAACTTTGGGTGGCTTGCAATCATAAAAGTTAAAAATGATCTATCTAAAAACATAAATAAGCTAATACCACCCAACTCTACGGTCCAATTAAAGAGCGGGAGGAACAATGCGAAAGCCGAGCAGGGAGGGCACCGAAGCCTCCACTTCCTGCAGGGGGGGGGAATTCTGGGTGACCACCTGACAGATCCTTGGGGAGAGCCGGTGGGTCAAAGGTTTAGATCTGGAGGGGGAGGAAGAGCCAGCAATTGAACTCTTCTCACCCCTCCACTTCAACCGGCAGAAGCATCCCTGGCGCAGGCTGGAGCAGTGCGGGGGGGGGGGGTCTGAGCTGGTCCTGACAGCCAGAAGGTCTGCCTGAATATGGAGACAGTGGCTGTAATCCAGCGGTCTCCAACCTTGGCCACTTTGCCACGTGTGGACTTCAACTCCCAGAACTCCCCAGCCGGCTATCCTGGGAGTTGAGGCCCACCAGTCTTGAAGTGGCCAAGGCTGGAGATGCTGATGCAACC
>NW_015410529.1:0-2003 GCF_001527695.2 Protobothrops mucrosquamatus
TGCTGGATTTAAATTGCACTGGATATTAAGAGGAAACAGCACTCTCATACTGAGAACTGATAATCAACAGCTCAGTGCGATTTCATTCTTATATGCAATAAAAATGCTTATGTAATTATGTCACAGGGAGCTTCTTTTGAGTTCAGACTAGGGATCCTGATATGGTGTGGGCATATGAGTTTCAATAATTTTTACAGAAGGATAGAATAAGTGAATGCATGCAATATATGGCTGAACTTGGAATATTGCATCTAGTTTTGATCACCACAATATAAAAAAAGATGTTGAGACTCTAGAAAGAGTGCAAAGGAGAATGCAGAGAAGAGAAGATCATTAGGGGAGTGGAGGCTAAAACATACGAAGAACGGTTGCAGGAATTGGGTATGTCTAGTTTAATGAAAAGAAGGACTAGGGGTGACATGATGACAGTGTTTCAATATCTACGGAGCTGCCACAAAGAAGAGGGGGGTCACCCTATTCTCCAATGCACCCAAAAGCAGGACAAGAAGCAATGGATGGAAACTAATCAAGGAGAGAAGCAACCTAGAACTGAGAAGAAATTTCTTGACAGTTAGAACAATTAAACAGTGGAATGACTTGCCTTCAGAAGTTGTGGGTGCTCCATCACTGGAGGTTTGTAAGAAGACATTGGACAATGATTTGTCTGAAATGGTGTACGGTTTCGTGCTTGAGCAGGGGGTTGGAACTAGAAGATATGTAAGGTCCGTTCCAACTCTCTTATTCTGTTCCATTCCATTCTGTTCTGTTCTGTTCCATTCCGTTCCGTTCCGTTCCGTTCTGTTCTTATGTATTGAATTTAGATGAACCTGCACACTGAAAATAAATACAACATATGAAAATCTGTTCTCATGAATGGACCATTAATCAGTAAGGCACACTTCTTTTCTTCCTCTCCTGTCCCCCTTCAACTAGCAGAAAACAAAGGGGCTCATAAAGTTTTTCCCTGAATAAAACCTCTTCTCCATCCATTCTATCATCATCATTGTTCTCTCATGCACAATCCTGTTCCCACATCAGAAGGAAAAACTGAGCTTCAAAGTCTGTTCTGGAAGTAGCAATACCATCCCTGCTAAGTTATCCTTGATGCATTAGTGTCACTTTTCTAAGGCTATGAAGGCAAACAAAAAAAAAGGATGGGGCCATCTTAAAGCATGGGCCCAGGAGCATATGTGCTCCTGAAGGTTGCATATGCCCTGATCCCTTCAGCTGGACATTACCAGTTTCCTTTCAGTATACTTTGGGAAGATACATTGTTTACTTGGGGAAGACTGATGCAATTTGACCTTGAGCTATCAGTTTGAAGACAGACCTGACTGCAGAGCCGGCAAAAAAAAAATAACGTCTTTGCCAGCACTGAGTTCTAAAACCTAATTGACAGCTGCTTTCACTCCTTTTCTCCCTCCCTTTCTCCATAAAAAGAGCTCATTTTGAAAACAAACAAACATATGCAACCCCAAAGGACATTGGAGGAATCTCGATTTAATTTAGTCAGAAACTCGCAGGCTTATTAATAAGCTATAAAATGAAAAGACCGTCCCTGTTCTATGGAAAGACTAAAGAGGAGGTGGAGAGGCACAGACAGATGGGGGGGGGGGGAAGAATATGGATCGATACATGTGGCATAGCTAATAAAGAGATATGAACTAAAACATCTCTGTGTATTTCTGTTTTCATTCAAGAATTAAGACAGAGCATCATTTGAATGATCTTGTCACGCAGTGGCAGTCTGTACATCAATTAATCCAAGTTTTCAGGAAAAAGTTTGAAGTTTGAAGTTGAAGTATATTGTATTTATATCCCGCCCTTCTCCTGGTGGACTCAGGGCGGCTTACAGCCAGTTAAAACAGAACAATTAATACAAATATACAAAATTTAAAATAAATTAAAAGATATATTTAAATAGGCCTTTTCTTATTTTAAAAATTGATTAAAATCCAATTTAAAATATCCCTAGGCCAGTCCTGCCAGCTGAAACAGCCATG
>NW_015410530.1:0-2003 GCF_001527695.2 Protobothrops mucrosquamatus
TAAGTGAGTTTTGCCTCGTTTTACGACCTTTCTTAGCACCGTTGTTAAGTGAATCACTGCAGTTGTTTAGGTAGCTACAGAGTTGTTAAGTGAACCCGGTTTCCCCCGTTGACTTTGCTTGTCGGGAAGTCGCAAAAGGGGATCACGTGACACACAGACACCCCGGGACTCTGCGACCGTCATAAATATGAACCAGTCGGCAGGCGTCTGGATTTTGATCACGTGACCGTGGGGATGCTACAACCGTCATTAAGTGTGAAAAAGGCTCCTTTTTTTCAGTACCTTTGTAACCTCGGTCACTAAATGAATCATTGTAAGTCGAGGACTACCTGGACTGGGGGTTAAAACTAAAAAACTAAAAACGAAAAGCCCTTCAACCTAGAAGCAACCTAGAACTAAGGAGAAACTTTCTGACAGTTAGAACAATTAACCTGTGGAACTACCTGCCTCCAGAAGCAGTGAATGCTCCAACACTGGAAGTTTTTAAGAAGAGACTGGACAGCTGTTTGTCTGAAATGGTATAAGGTTTCCCTGCCTGAGCAGGGGGTTGGACTAGATGACCTCCAAGGTCCCTTCCAACTCTATTACTATTACTATTACTATTACTATTATTATTATTATTATTAAGGTCCCTTCCAACGCTGTTATTCTGATCCACTCTTTTCTGGTTCAAGATTCTGATTCCTTCCTTGTTGTTCAGTCGCCAAATCGTGTCTAACTCTTTGTATAATAATAATTATTATTATTGCTATTAGTGTTATTATTATTGCTATTAGTGTTGTTATTATTATTAGAGTTATTATTATTAGAATAGTGTAATTGCAAGATAGGCAGTGTATAAATTTAATAAATAAAATAAATAAATAAGAACTCTGAGCCACTCCTCGACATACGACTGTAATGAAGCCTGCCCGTCACTGTCGCAAGTCGTCTTGCAACCTTTTTTCCACAGAAGGCAGGAGGGGGCCCCACGGAAACCACGTTTGCCCTCCAGCTGCGTTTAAAACCGGGCCCCTCCCAAGGACACGGGGGTCCCACCACGGAGGGGCAGCCTTCCAGCGTTTTCTCCTCCACTTCCCCCTCACAGGAGAGTCGCAGCTGGCCTTCACGCGTCGCTGCAAACCTCAAAAGAGTTGTGATCACGCTCACAACCGGTCACGCTTCCTCAGAAATGCGACGGCCAAGCCACAAGGGAGGAGGTCACACCGCTTCAGGGCTGCTGGGAAATCCGTCCCGGCCTTCGGTCCTTCAAGGGGCTTGAACTCACATCCCCACAATTCCTTGGCCTTAGCTTAGCTCAGGGCGGCGGGAGTGGAAGCCCGAGCACCCCCCCCCTCCCCAAATCTGGCTTCCGGCATCCTGGCACGCCGGAGGGTCACTCACGGAGAGGCGGGCCGAAGAGCACGGTGTCCAGGGCTTTCAGCTGCAGCTTCTGCCGGTGGCTCCTGTCGGTCATCTTCAGGAGTGTCCCGGTCATGGTGGCGTTGGTGATGGCCAGCCTGCAGGGAAGAAGAACAGAGTGGCCCAGCTGAGGGAGAGAAAAGACCTCAACTTCCCTCCACAGAACCTGCTCAAAAGGATCTCTGCAGCTCAGGGTTCAACTCTGGGGTCCGACAGGCTCTCTGAGCTGGGCGGTTTTCTTGCAGATGTTTCATGACCCAACTAGGGGACATCGTCAGTGCTAGAAGGGAGGAGGAGGAGGAGGAGGAGGAGGAGGAGGAGGAGGAGGAGGAGGAGGAGGAGGACGACGACGACGACAACGACGACTTTGGGGTCCTTGGTGCTCTCTGAATTTGGTGTTTTCCTACAGATGTTTCATTACTCAACTAGTGACATCATCAGTGCTAGAAGGGAGGAGGAGGAGGAGGAGGAGAACGACATCTTTGGGGTCCTTGGTGCTCTCTGAATTTGGTGGTTTTCTGGCAGATGTTTCATGACCCAACAAGGGGACATCGTCAGTGCTGGAGGAGGAGGAGGAGGAGGAGGAGGAGAACAACATCTTT
>NW_015410531.1:0-2003 GCF_001527695.2 Protobothrops mucrosquamatus
GAGAGAGGGGAGAGGAAAGGGAAAGGAAAGAGAGAGAGAGAGAAAGAGGAAAGAGAGGGAGAGGAAAGAGGCATAAAATAATTCATTTGCATTTAATTGTAATGGTTCAAAGAATGTTCGGAAAAATGTTCGGCCCTCCAGCACGTTCACTTCATCCAATCTGGCCCTCTTTGAAAAAAGTTTGGACACCCCTGATCTAATGTGTCTTCAGAAGGAGCAGAGTCTGCTTCTTGGCTTTTTAAGCAGGATTCAGGTCAGAAGCTGAACAGGAGAACTTCCAGAGTGAGGCAAGTTGCTTTGATTCCCATTCTCACCATCCCACAAAGTTTGAGAAATAAGTCAAAATTGGGCACCAATTCTACACCCTGAGACTCAATTTTGGTGGTATGAGCTTGGACACACCTCCACACTTTCCCTAGGCCTGTCTGTCAAGAATGAAAATTTGGTAGCTACGGGCCTCCCTGTTTTCATCTGGCCATTAGAATAAGGGGATGGGGGGGAAGGTGTTGTTTTCAAATGGGTTAGTTAGAGAAACGAAACCTCTCCAGTCCTATGAAAGCTTGCTGAAAGTTGGCAGTATAGAAACCTTTCAAGGACATTCTAGCTGCTAGCAGGTGTGAAGAAGATAGCAGACAGGTCCCATTAACAAAGAGAACATATTTACATGAGCTACATGGACATCTGGGGGGAGTTTGGCTGGGAAAGTCATTTTTATATGCTTTGGTCTGATGCCTTGGGATTTTAGAGTTAGTTTTACCTCACCTTTACCAGGCCACGTATTCAATAAAAGGTAAGCTTTTCGGAAATGAAAATAATCCTGGACTTTTATTGGATACTTGAGCTGAAAGTTGGCACTGTTCTTTTCCTGATGGGTCACTCCTTAGGAACAGGCAGACAAGACAATAGTGCCCATATTCCTCCTACCAGGCCATTGACTGATGGGCTACCGGGCATACAACCAAGCGTCATCCCGACATCTCGTTTAATTCTTTCCCTTCCTAACAAGCTGAATGCTCATAGCTACTGATATTAAATCACACAGCAAGATTAAATGAACAAGTCATGTCTAGGAAAAACAAACAGAAAGCGGCACCAGAGGAAAAACACATGTTGACTGGCTGTGCAGAAACACAAGAGTTTTAATTAAGAGGCGATCAATGAAGCAACGGGCAACGCTCAGCACGGAACCGGAAGAGACGGAAGCCTGTTTGGTGAAAATGGGACCAAGAAAAAAAGATTAAGAACGTAAGACCTTGCTGGACCTCTGTGTTTCTTATACAAAGAATGCAGCTGATTGAATATCCCTCATACTGGAATAGAGAATATTTTGCTGGCCACGCCTGGCCAAGGAAGAGGCTGATGGGAGTTTGGATTCAGAAATATCTGGAAGGCCATGTTCCCCACCCCTGCCATTGCCTCCACAATGGGAACGTCTTGTCCACTGAATATAAACTAGGGCTTTAACGGGGAAAATATCTCAAGGCCTGAATCTCCTCAACTGTCCATCTTGGTCCTTCTTCCAGTGCCAATCAATTTCTTGTGAAGGTCCAAGGCAGAACCTGATAGGTCTTGCACAAAACCGCTTCCCCCTTTGGAAACCCAAATGTGCTTTACCAAAGTGCACATCTTAAGATTTCCTAGTCTGAACGCATCCTATGAGCTTGATTGGCATCTCTCTTGGAAATCAGGCACCAGAGGGTAGAAATAGCATCCGGCAAGAACTGGCAGCTTCCCGGAATGTGTGGGAAGGATAAAAATCCTGGAGAAGCAACCACCGACGACGTGCAAAATAGAAGCAATCTGCGGAGGCTGTTGCAGTGATGGATGGAGCTGTGAAGAACGTTCCTTCAAAATGATGAGCGGGACAGATGGTGGAAGCTCAGGAGCTGCAGTGGGGGAGGAGGGAGTCCAACATCTCTATATTCAAAAGAAAAAAGGAAAGAAAGCCCTCTTTGGATTAAGCGCCTTGGGTTTGTCTAGACCAGGGGTGTGGGGAACCAGGG
>NW_015410532.1:0-2003 GCF_001527695.2 Protobothrops mucrosquamatus
AGGTCCCGTCCAATTCTGTTATTCTGTTATTTAGTGGAATACCTTGCCTCTGGAAGTTGTGAATGCTCCAACACTGGAAGTTTTTAGGAAGAGACTGGGCAGCCATTTGTCCGAAATGGTGTAGGGTTTCCTGCCTGAGCAGGGGGTTGGACTAGATGACCTCCAAGATCCCTTCCAACTTTATTATTATTATTATTATTATGGATCATCGCACAGTCAGCCAGATGTTCAGACTGGATTTGGCATTTTTGTCTACCTATCAAGTCCTTACCCAGGACCTGGGATAGGCAGATGTGGATGTTTGATGGTATCACAGATCTCGTCGCAGGATGGAAGCGGTTCCTGGCAAGGCTGCCTTTTGCAATTGACTAATGGCGAATTTGTCAATGCCGATGATGGTGTTCAAGTGGTGCTCCAGTTGTTTTGGGATTGCACCCAAGGCGCCTATTACTATTGGTGCTACCTTTGCTTGCCTTTGCCACAGTCTTTCTATTTCTATTTGTAAGTCTCTGTATTGTGTTATCTTCTCCAGTTCTTTATCTCTTCTTAAAAACGTCCAGTGTTGGAGCATTCACCGCTTCTGGAGGCAGGTTGTTCCACTGGTTAATTGTTCTGACTCTCAGGAAGTTTCTCCTTAGTTCCAGGCTGCTTCTCTCCTTGGTCAGTTTCCATCCGTTGCTTCTTGTCCTGCCTTCAGGTGCTTTGGAAAATAGATGGGCTCCCCTCTTCTTTGGGGCAACTCACCGGTGCCATTTCTCCCTGGGGTTCGGGGACAATGACCAGGAGACGACCTCTGGGAACAAGCGATGCCTTTCCTCCCCTTGTGGGTCAGGGGAGAGACCCAGACCGTGATGCTTTGTGGCTTGGATCGTCTTGCTGCTGGTCCACTTCCCACGCCGCCTGGAGGCTGCAACGGCCTAGCCTTGGCAGGACCGCAGATGGTCCCGCCCATCTTCTGGCCTTGGCTACATCAGACTTGACCAACCGAGGCTGTTTTTAGCCTGGAGCCTGGTTGGTGGGCCAGATGACCACACGTCTGAAGGACGGTGAATCAGCCAGCAAAGCAGAGGGACAAATTCCTGGGAGCTGGAAGATTTGCAGAAAAATAGGAGACTCTCCCCACCCACCCACCCACTCCTCCTTTGTGTCTTGCTGGGCTTCTGCACCGCTGAAGGGGGGAGCCAGCCAGCCTCCCCCTGGGCCCGCCAGACCCTGAAGGTGGGCGAGGGAGGCAAGGCACAGCCCAGCCCCTGGGAACCAGACAGGAAGGCCGAGGACGTCAGCAGCAGCTTTCAGTGTAATTCGAACCAGATGCTCTCTCCATCCCAGTGGGGCCTGCAGGGGTGGTCAATTCCTGCTCAGGGCCAGGAAACGTGGACCGGCAGTAAAGTCCACCGTGAAGGCAGAGAATGGAATCTATTCCGTGAATCTTGTGTGATTTGTGTGTGTGGCAGCCGTCAGAAAAAAGCCCAGGCAATCAGTGTGTGGCAGCTGCCAAAAAAGCCAACACAGTGCTGGGCTGCATCAACAGAGGGAGAGAATCAAGATCAGGTGAAGGGTTAATACCGCTTTACAAGGCCTTGGTAAAGCCACACTGGGGATACGGCATCCAGTTTTGGTCACCACGATGTAAAAAAGATGCTGAGACTCTGGAAAGAGTGCAGAGAAGAGCAACAAAGATGATTAGGGGACTGGAGGCTAAAACACATAAGGAACGGTTGCTGGAATTGGGTCTGTCTAGTTTAATGAAGAGAAGGACGAGGAGGGACATGATGATAGAGTTCCAGTATCTCAGGGGCTGCCCCAAAGAAGAGGGAGTCAAGCTATTCTCCAAGGCGCCTGAAGGCAGGACAAGAAGCAACGGATGGAAACTGATCAAGGAGAGAAGCAACCTAGAACTAAGGAGAAACTTCCTGACAGTTAGAACAATTAACCAGTGGAACAACCTGCCTCCAGAAGCGGTGAATGCTCCAACACTGGAAGTTTTTAAGAAGAGACTGGAC
>NW_015410533.1:0-2003 GCF_001527695.2 Protobothrops mucrosquamatus
GTGGGATGCTTAATGCTTTTTCATGGAAGTTTCCCAAAACAGAAGGATACGACTTTACAGCTGTCCCAGATTCCAGCTATTTCATTCTCTCCTTCCAACATTTTCACCTTCCACTGAGCGTACTTGATTCTCAGCTAAATGTTTTCTGACAAGTCCCTCTCTCAATGCATTTCCTTTTTCCTAAAAATTTCTGGCAGTGAAGTATACACTTCCCCAATCGGAGCCTCGCCTTTGGATTCCGACCAGGCGGGAGGCAGAATAAAAGGAAGCCGTTTAAAGGTGGGAGGGGGGAAAATCCCGAGGTTGGCTTGCTCCCGATTCATGGCAAAAAAGGAGAAGGGAAGCTCGCAATTCGGGCTGGCAGGCTGGCTTGCTGGCTTTCTCGCCTGCACCAACTCCCTTCTCTTCGCTTGCAGCCGGGCGATTCTGAGTTTAAGCGCAGCTCCTAGCAACCCCTAGGAAAATCCCACGGATGGGGGTGGGGAGACTCAATTAAGGTGCTTGCAACCCCTGCAACCCCCCCACGCAAGGGTAGAGACCAACCCCATGAATGGCCATCCTGGCTCATGCCCGCGCAAAGCAGCAACTCCGATCTAGACGGGGGGGTTCAACAGAAAGGAGGCGAGCGAGTGAACAACACCTCGGATGCACCAGCCTGTCTTCTGCTGCCCACAGCAGCCCCCCTCCCTCGCAAGCCACTATTCATTTTTAGCAGCTGCGGATCCGATTTTGCCAACCAAAAATAAAAATAAAAATACCCGGGGATTGGGGGGGTGCGGGGGAGAGAGAGAGAGGTACCAAGTCTGCACCTTGCTCTAAGAATGCGCTTTCCAGTTGTTGTTTTTTAAGGTAAGATTTTAAAAATACAAATACAATCCAAAAGTGCTATTTAAAAAAGCAATTGCACTGAATGCATCAAGGCAAGCTGGCGGAAAGAAAAGATGATCGCCGGCACTTTTATTCACAGACACCAGATTTGTTTTCCCCCCAGATCATAAAATGTCCATTCCTCCCTCCAAAAGGGAGGGACTCAAAATACAAAAGGAACCCACCCCCACGGCAAAGCCCTCCAGCGTGCTGATTCCACAGCTAACAATCCTTCCTTGCCTCCCTCCCTCCTTCCTCCTCCTCCTCCTGCCTCACCCCCCTTCAACTCCCCGCCAGCCTGTCTCCCCTCTTCCACCGAGGCGCGAGCGACTGCACGCAAGCGCAATTTGGAGCAGCTCTGCGGGCTTCACAGATTCCCCGGGAAGATACGTCACGGACGCCAATGTCCGGGCCGCAGCTTCTGATTGGTGAAAAGGCTGGGAGAAGGCGGGCTGAGTCGTTCGCTCTTGCTAGCTCTACCTGAGAGGCGGGGAGTTGCTCCTTTAATGCTTTAAGTCTTATCATTCTCTGTGTTGTTTTTATCCGCCTGGAGACGGATAGAGACCATTGGAAATATGTGTTTTCCGATGGTCTTAGGCGACCCCTGTGAAAGGGTTGTTCGACCCCCAAAGGGGTCGCGACCCACAGGTTGAGAACCGCTGTTCTAAACGCACCTGTTATTTCAAGAAGATTGTCTTCCTTTCGACTTAGTGGAGGAGGAGTAAAGTAGAAGCTCACCAGAAGTGGTTGCTAGTGACTCATGGATGGCTGGAGGTGGGTGGGAAAGGCCTGGGTTTTCTGTTGATAGAAGTAAGTCTTCATCCTGTTTCATCCAAGCCGGGAATAAATAAGCAAACATGGCGACTGCTTTGGGAAGAAGGTTACAGTTTATTGCAGAAGCAGAAAGATGGTCCTTGCAAGAAGGAGCAGAGGAGAGAAGAGACTGAGCACATGGGTAGAAGGTTTTTTATACCCCCTCTAGCCCTGTTTGGAATAGTTTCCTGTTCCTGTGGCATGAACTTTGAGGCTATTTCTGAGTGTTTTTCTAGGCCTTGATATCTGTGGTTTAATCCTATTATCATATCCTGCTTCCCAGGTGATGGGGCTAATGACTCCTAGAGTTTGGGTGGGGCATG
>NW_015410534.1:0-2003 GCF_001527695.2 Protobothrops mucrosquamatus
TATATTTAAGAGAATACACTTTAGACAAGCCTATTTTTAACCTTTCATGGAATGTAAATGTAATTGTGGAAGTTTTCCGTATAGAGACAAAATCTGGGCCTTGGGAAAGATAATGGAAAGAATTTAATTCTTCCAGAAGGAACATTAAAAAGGTCACACCTGCACAGTTTATATTAAATGGGCCGTTTCATGGAAACTGCCCCAGAGCTACAAATTGGACTATAAAAAAATCATAGTACAAAGTCAAAGGTATACATCATTTAGCTTTGCAAAGGGGGGTGGGTGGAGCAGGGAGAGATGTTTTTTTAATGATACACAATTATGATAAGAAAACAAATTTAAAATGCACTTTGTGAATATATTTTATCAATGTTTATATACATTTTGACAATCATTTACTTGGCAAAGAGTGCTTCTCCACTGAGAAAATATTTGGTAAAGGATGCTAGAAGGTGTGTTGGAAACATGGTAAGGAAACTTTTAAAAAGACAATTATTATTTAAACATTTCTCTCTCTCTTGCCTCTGGCCAGAAACCTTTGTAAATAAAGATGTGTTTCTGAAACTTGCACATCAGCTGGGTCTTCAAATTTGTTTGCTATTTTCATATTAAGTCTGATAGTTTTGATAGCTGTAAAAATTTCCATAGCATGTGTGCAAATGTTGAGGTGTGGTTTAGATTACTTGCAAAACAGTAATAGCTAACAATATGCCCTTCCGAGAATGTAAAAAAAAAAAAGGAAAGGTAGACTCAAAGTTATTAGAGACAACAATTTTGAAATTTGCCCTCTATTTTTGGGAGGGGTTTATTAGCTTTTGATGCAGGGATGTTGGGCGACTGCAAGTGATACGTTCTGGGGAAACAAATTATTTAAGGATTTTGTCATTGTCAGGAAATGGAAATGTAACCCAAGAGTTGTGCTGTAGCCCAATGTGTAAGAGATCTGTTTATTTGGTTCACATTTTTGCATTAATTTCATTCTCTGTCCTAGCGACTATTTCTGAACAGGATTTGGGAGTTTTTTGGGTGGGGAAAAAATATTTTCATCAATGAAAGGATATTCTTTATTTAGAATATCCAGCATGGTTGTCAATGGGGGCCACCATATCTTCAAGAATTTACAAGAGTATCTCCTCTCCCATTATTGACTAATATGTATATTTGTTCTAGTCTAATAACTCCTTAATCTTGTATGGGGAATTGGATAGTGCCTTTTTGGTTACATGAAGCTCCACATGCAGTAAAGGCATTAATATATAGGATATAGGCTTACAGAATAAATAAATATAACTACAAATGTTTATGATAATATAATGTGATTTCTGATAGTATACTCCTGCTTATTTATTTGCTGTCCCAGTGAATTTAAAAATCACAGGGGAAAATAATAGAGAGCACTGGGGCGGAGGGGGAAAATGTAATCCATCTTTACAATGTTGGATAGCGGTCAAGGCTAAAATCCTATTGCACACCAGCATGTCAAAATAAATAGTCTGGGAAAATATTGTAAGGACATAAGTGAGGAAAAACCTTATTTTGTCTGGGAAGAGAAACTAATTTGCTTTGATTTTATTTTTCCAAGTAATTAAGTACATTGACTATTTACAAAAACTAGAATCACTTTTGAGCTATGTTCATGGGGGACTTCATTACATGAAGATCCAATAGTGATGTTGTGGAGTTTGGAAAGTAAAGATACAGTGCTTGACTGTGGAAGACTATTAATTGTTACTTCCTGATCTTCTTGATTTTATATATCTGTCCCTTCCATAGCCTTATTAGAGAGAAAAACATTTTCAGGTTGCATGTTGTGTCCCATAATCTGAAGAGATACCTTGTGGATTATAAGCTTTCTCCTAATATAAGTCTTGTCTGAGAGTGTGTGGGTGGATAGATCCTTTTAGGGGCTGAACAATCCATTAAACCAAGAAGGACTATTCTTAAAAATGGATGAAGCAAGAACAAAATTTGAATTATTACATGTAAATTAAGTTATATTTACA
>NW_015410535.1:0-2003 GCF_001527695.2 Protobothrops mucrosquamatus
GGAGGAGGAGGAGGAGGAGGAGGAGGAGGAGGAGGAAAAGGACTCTGGGGTCCATGGTGCTCTCTGAGCTTGTTTTCTTGAAGACATTTCATCACCTAACTAGGTAACATCATCAGTGCCAGAAGGGAGGGGGGTTGCAGAGAGGAGGAGGAGGAGGACTATGGGGTCCCTGGTGCTCTCTGATCTTTATTGTTTCCTTGCAGACGTTTCATGACCCAACTAGGTAATCTCATCAGTGCTGGAAGGGAGTGGGGTTGAGGAACGGCTACCACCTTCATTTTTCTGGCACACATCCAGGAGGGGCCTGCCTTTATCCTTTTGTTAGATCCTGTATAGATTCTTCTTCTCCTTCTCCTTCACGTAAATAAGAATCTTAGATCATCTACTCTGCAAAATAAGAGAGAGGGAGGGAGGGAGGGAAGGAAGGAAGGAAGGAAGGAAGGAAGGAAGGAAGGAAGGAAGGAAGGAAGGAAGGAAGGAAGGCAGGAAGGCAGGCAAGAGGGAGTTCCATCCTCCTTTCCCCCCCCTGCTTTCTCCTCCAAGCGTGGCACCATGGATGCCAGCCGTGTCCAACACCGCCCTTCCTCTGCCAATGGACAGATGATATCATTTGTGAAATCTAGACTGATAACACGCTCCCACCGGGCCCGTCTGATTGATAAATTAGACCCTTACAAGCCATGTGCTAATCAATGAGAAGTGTTCATTTGTAGCAACAAGAGGCAGGCTGGGGAAAGCTAATTTTTTCAAGGTTGCCGCTTGCCAAGACAAACATTCAAATCTTGCCAGGACATCCATTAAAAAAGACGAAGCCGTTGCCCAGAAGTCGCATTTCGTACGTTCTGGAGATGTTCGCCTTTCATCGGGCCCGTTATTTTGGGGAGGGCATGTTTTTGCAAAAGCTGGCTGGAGGTTTTGAAGGACAGGCTGGGCGGCTCTTTCTCCAGAATAGTCTAGACTCGCAGGGGTTCTCAACCTTGGCAACTTTAAGACTTGTGGACTTCAACTCCCAGAATTCCTCAGCCAGCAAAGCTGGCTGAGGAATTCTGGGAGTTGAAGTCCACGAGTCATAAAAGAGCCAAGGTTGACTACCTCTGGTCTAGAGTCTTCCAGCTTAACTAGAAGGGGGTTGCACTAGAAGATCTCCAAGGTCCCTTCTGTTATTCTGATAGCAGTGTTCCAGTATCTCAGGGGCTGCCCCAAAGAAGAGGGAGTCAAGCTATTCTCCAAGGCGCCTGAAGGCAGGACAAGAAGCAACGGATGGAAACTAACCAAAGAGAGAAGCAACCTAGAACTAAGGAGGAATTTCCTGACAGTGAGAACAATTAACCAGTGGAACAACCTGCCTCCAGAAGCTGTGAATGCTCCAACACTGGAAGTTTTTAAGAAGAGACTGTTTGAGCAGGGGGTTGGACTAGAAGACCTCCAAGGTCCCTTCCAACTCTGTTACTCTGATAGCAGCCCTCCAATATTTGAGGGGCTGCCACAGAGAAGAGGGTGGTGTCAACCTATTCTCCAGAACACCTGATGGCAGAACAGGAAACAATGGATGGAAGCTTATCAAACAGAGATTCAACCTAGAAATAAGGAGGAATTTCCTAACAGTGAGAACAATCAATCAGTGGAACAGTTTTGCCCCCAGATGTTGTGGGTGCTCCATCACTGGAAGCTTTCAAGAAGAGACTGTCCAGAATGGCATAAGTTCTCCAGCTTGAGCAGCGGGTTGGACTAGAAGACCTCCAAGATCCCTTCCAGTTCTATTCTATTCTATTCTATTCTATTCTATCCTATTCTATTCTATTCTATTCTATTCTATTCTATTCTGTAATTCTATTCTATTCTATTTTCTATTCTATTCTATTCTATTCCCTATATTCTATGCTATTCTATTCTATTCTATTCTGTAATTCTATTCTATTCTATTTTCTATTCTATTTTCTATTCTATTCTATTCTATTCTGTAATTCTATTCTATTCTATTCTATAATTCTATTCTATTCTAT
>NW_015410536.1:0-1569 GCF_001527695.2 Protobothrops mucrosquamatus
AGTTTTTAAGAAGAGACTGGACAGCCATTTGTCTGAAATGGTATAGGGTTTCCTGCCTGAGCAGGGGGTTGGACTAGATGACCTCCAAGGTCCCTTCCAACTTTATTATTATTATTATTATTATTATTATTATTATTATTATTATTATTATTATTATTATTATTATTATTATTATTATTATTATTATTATTATTATAAATGCTAAAGGTCGTACAGTCTAAAGCTAAGCAAAAGGAAGGTGTGATTGGTACACTGGAATAAAAATCCTCACTTTATACATTGACAGCATTTGAATTTATAGGTTATTTGGAAAGTGGCCTTGAGCCCTGGTGGGTAGCTCAGTGACTACCTCTGCATGAGGAATTGTGAGGAAGGAGATTAAAGAAAAATCTGGCTGCCTTTAGCCAAATCTACAGCCCATCACCATCACCATCACCATCACCATATCTTGAGAGGATGCCCCACTCCAAAATAAACCCCACCCCAGTAGTAGTAGGAGACTAAAATGGCTATGGCCTTGAAAATAAAGTCTGAAATTTTTAAAGCTCTTTAACTGAATTTCCTTTACATTTCCCAAATTTGCCTGGACTGGGAAAGGCTCATGCTTCAGACCCTAAGAGTCATATCATGTCCACGCAAAGGGTCAAACGGAGTTCTGGTCCTAGGCTGTATAAAGGGAACTTTTCCCTAGTTTTAAAAAAAAAAGCAACAATCATTCTAGGAGAAGCTATCAGGGTTTATAAAGTGAGGATGCTTGATGTGGAGAAAACATAACAATGGAAAGGTTTTCTTCTTGCGGCCTCATGCAAGGAATACCTGGAGTCATCAATAAAACTGATTGGCTGCCTAGAGCAGAGGCCCCCAACCTTTTGGGCATCAGGGACCGGTTCCGTAGAGAGAGGTTTTTCCACAGACCGGAGGGAGCATGGTTTTGTGTGCTGCCTGCATCTCGCGGATGGGGCTTTGCTTGTTTGTGCGGACCGGTTGCTGGCATGCTGCGGACCGGGACCGGTCCATGGACCTGGGGTTGGAGACCCCTGGCCTAGAGATTGAAGGCAAACAGAGGAGATAGTGTTCCACACAAGGAAGGTTACATGTCGCAGGATCCAGTCTGGGTCGGCCACCGGGACCAGAGGTTTTGTCTTATGAGTGAGAGAGAAGTTCCCTGAAGATGGGCTGCAGCACTGAAAGACAAATCCTCTGGTCCCCGTGTCTGACCCAGATTGGATCCTGCAACGTTATCCTGGGACTCATCTATTCACCTTCATTCGTGTTGCATGTGTTGCTGCCAGGGCTTTTTTTGTCATAGAACGCCCAGAACGGAATTCCGGCACCTTTTTTGGATGGAACCTTGTAGGGTAGGCAAGGCGGGTTAATAATAATAATAATAATAATAGTAAAGTTGGAAGGGACCTTGAAGGTCATCTAGTCCAACCCCCTGCTCAGGCAGGAAACCCTATACCATTTCGGACAAATGGCTGTCCAGTCTCTTCTTAAAAACTTCCAGTGTTGGAGCATTCACCGCTTCTGGAGGCAGGTTGTTCCACTGGTTAATTGTTCTCACTGTCA
>NW_015410536.1:10985-12988 GCF_001527695.2 Protobothrops mucrosquamatus
AGAGAGAGAGAGAGAGAGGGAGAGAGAGAGAGAGAGAGAGAGAGAGAGGGAGGGAGGGAGGGAGGGAGGGAGGGAGGGAGGCCGATTACACGTTCGCATAGCCAGATGCAGGCACTTAGGGACTGCATATAAGTTCCTCCCAGGTACCGCCTTTTTGGACCCTGATGATGTCGGGAGCACCCGACGAAAGCTCGGTTACTTTGTATTTTATTAAATGTTTTTAAATGCTTTTAATGCTTTTAGACGCTTTTAAACACTTTTAATTACTCTCTTGGTGATCAGTGTTATTTATATACAGAGAGAGAGAGAGAGAGAGAGAGAGAGAGAGAGACATCTATCTATCTATCTATCTATCTATCTGGGGTGTTTAGCTGGAGCAACCCCCAACACCTTTTCCTGGGCAGGAGCAGCACTATGTGTCTCGGGCTTGAATGTTTATAAGCAAGCCTTAGTTTTCTCCTGAGTACTTATCTCCAGAATACAGAAAATGGGGACTAATTGAAGTCCAGCCTCTTAGAGAAAATTTATTGCTGCTTGGCTCAGTCAAGGACAATACTCCTGCAATTATGTTCTTAATCCAGCCAGCAAATCAGAAATGATCTAGGGATTTAATCCATCTTCCTCATGGCCTTTGATGAGACTGTCAAGGAATGATCTGGTTTTTACATAAATAGGATTCTATGGAAGAAACTCTTGGGGAACAAAGTGTGAATGCTGCTGTTCAAGCTTCTTGGCCCGGGCTTAATTTTTCAGATGCTCTTAAAGAACACCGTCATGCATTTCAAAACTAGGGTTTTTCGCACTTCAGCAGCAGTTATAAGTTATGGTTCTTATCAAAATCAATTCTCCAAATCAATGTTAATGATACTTTTGAATCTTTTATAGAAGGAAGAATCAGATCGTTTTGATAAGTCAATAGTGTAGAGCCAGGAGCAACATTTGGGTAGAATGTAGTGCTGGGTGGTTTGGACAGATCAGAGGGAATAGATTTATCTGAGTCAGGATCATAGGAAACATTGATTGTTTCTGTACTTCAGATTGAAGACTGAATCCTTACAACTCTGGGCAGCTTACAAATCAAGAAGAAATCACTACGTACCGTATTATACATACATACATAGTGTTAAAAGTCTTCCCTCCTCCATTTCAAAATAGCTGGTAGATTAAACAAAATGCCAGTTACTGAGCATGAGGTCAAAGCACAAAATTGGTTTGCAAATATACCTGACAGGTGCCAGTTTTATTTTAGAGGCAGGGATGGAATAGAAGTGGAATGTCGTAGTGTGTCATCTCTAGTATTGGGAGATAAAAAAAGGGGGGGAGGGAGTGTTAACTCAATTCCAGCAGGCTGCTGATGGCTCATCCCATTTTGGTGCCATCCTTTGCTCTAGAAGATTTTACCAAGCCACACCAAGGTGACAGAAGGTGCCTCCTCCTCAGCCTGCTGTTGCTGAAACAACACTAGTATCACTTCTTTGTTGAGCTATTTCATGCCAGAGATCAGACAGCTAGAGAGGGAGATACATGGAAAGAGGAAGATGATTCTCTGCTATTTGGGGGGTAGGTGTGGAATGAAACTGGCAAAGGTACTTCTCTTTGAGCCATTTTGTAAATTTAAATATCCAGATATATAAGGAAGGGGGGGGGAAGCTGGATTAAGGAGGTTTCTCTTAGCATAGAGCAGGGATAGGCAACCTTGGCTCTTTTATGACTCGTGGACTTCAACTCCCAGAATTCCTGGCTGGCTCAGGAATTCTGGGAGTTGAAGTCCACAAGTCATAAAAGAGCCAAGGTTGCCTACCCCTGGCATAGAGAATGCTGGGAGCTGTAGTTGTTTGGAGGGGTGGTAAATGATACCCTCTCCAGGAAGGAACTGAAAAGAGATTGTGCCAGTACCGAAGGTCCATCCTTAGATCAAAGCAAATGACCTAATGCTGATTATTTGCTGCATAATCCCAGACAAAGGGTCAATTGCAGTTTGTAACCTTGCAGAGATCTGTTGG
>NW_015410537.1:0-2003 GCF_001527695.2 Protobothrops mucrosquamatus
CTAACCCTAAGTGGAATTTTCCTCCAATGGGATTTTCCCATGTATTTTACCAGGAAACATAGATAGGGAAGGCTAGAACAGTCAGTGCCCTCCTAACCATACCCAAGCACTCCGAGTTTGTTGGTGATGTCCATTTTGCTCTATGAGTTCATGGTGACCTAACCCTAACCCTAAGTGGAATTTTCCTCCAATGGGATTTCCCCATGTATTTTCCCAGGAAACATAGATAGGGCAGGCTGGAAAAGTCAGTGCCCTCCTAACCATACCCAAGCACTCCGAATTTGTTGGTGATGTCCATTTTGCTCTATGAGTTCATGGTGACCTAACCCTAACCCTAAGTGGAATTTTCCTCCAATGGGATTTTCCCATGTATTTTACCAGGAAACATAGATAGGGCAGGCTAGAACAGTCAGTGCCCTCCTAACCATACCCAAGCACTCCGAATTTGTTGGCGATGTCCATTTTGCTCTATGAGTTCATGGTGACCTAACCCTAACCCTAAGTGGAATTTTGCTCCAATGGGATTTTCCCATGTATTTTACCAGGAAACATAGATAGGGCAGGCTAGAACAGTCAGTGCCCTCCTAACCATACCCAAGCACTCTGAATTTGTTGGCGATGTCCATTTTCCTCTCCGAGTTCATGGTGACCTAACCCTAACCCTAAGTGGAATTTTGCTCCAATGGGATTTTCCCATGTATTTTACCAGGAAACATAGATAGGGCAGGCTGGAAAAGTTAGTGCCCTCCTAACCATACCCAAGCACTCCGAGTTTGTTGGTGATGTCCATTTTGCTCTATGAGTTCATGGTGACCTAACCCTAACCCTAAGTGGAATTTTCCTCCAATGGGATTTTCCCATGTATTTTACCAGGAAACATAGATAGGGCAGGCTAGAACAGTCAGTGCCCTCCTAACCATACCCAAGCACTCCGAATTTGTTGGCAATGTCAGTTTTGCTCTATGAGTTCATGGTGACCTAACCCTAACCCTAAGTGGAATTTTCCTCCAATGGGATTTTCCCATGTATTTTACCAGGAAACATAGATAGGGCAGGCTGGAAAAGTCAGTGCCCTCCTAACCATACCCAAGCACTCTGAATTTGTTGGCGATGTCCATTTTGCTCTATGAGTTCATGGTGACCTAACCCTAACCCTAAGTGGAATTTTCCTCCAATGGGATTTCCCCATGTATTTTACCAGGAAACATAGATAGGGCAGGCTAGAACAGTCAGTGCCCTCCTAACCATACCAAAGCACTCTGAATTTGTTGGTGATGTCCATTTTGCTCTATGAGTTCATGGTAACCTAACCCTAACCCTAAGTGGAATTTTGCTCCAATGGGATTTTCCCATGTATTTTACCAGGAAACATAGATAGGGCAGGCTAGAACAGTCAGTGCCCTCCTAACCATACCCAAGCACTCCGAATTTGTTGGTGATGTCCATTTTGCTCTATGAGTTCATGGTGACCTAACCCTAACCCTAAGTGGAATTTTCCTCCAATGGGATTTTCCCATGTATTTTACCAGGAAACATAGATAGGGCAGGCTGGAAAAGTCAGTGCCCTCCTAACCATACCCAAGCACTCCAAATTTGTTGGTGATGTCCATTTTGCTCTATGAGTTCATGGTGACCTAACCCTAACCCTAAGTGGAATTTTCCTCCAATGGGATTTTCCCATGTATTTTACCAGGAAACATAGATAGGGCAGGCTGGAAAAGTCAGTGCCCTCCTAACCATACCAAAGCACTCTGAATTTGTTGGTGATGTCCATTTTGCTCTATGAGTTCATGGTAACCTAACCCTAACCCTAAGTGGAATTTTCCTCCAATGGGATTTTCCCATGTATTTTACCAGGAAACATAGATAGGGAAGGCTAGAACAGTCAGTGCCCTCCTAACCATACCCAAGCACTCCGAGTTTGTTGGTGATGTCCATTTTGCTCTATGAGTTCATGGTGACCTAACCCTAACCCTAAGTGGAATTTTCCTCCAATGGGATTT
>NW_015410538.1:0-2003 GCF_001527695.2 Protobothrops mucrosquamatus
TTGCTCTCCAGAACGTCACAGATGAAAATCACATTTTATGTGGAACTCCGCGGTACTTTGACTAAGGAGGAACTTCCTGAGCGCTCCCAACCCCACCATTTGCCTGCCTCAAAGGCTGTAATTCTTCCTGCTTTTTATGCTACATTCGTATATTCTGCAATAATTATCCCCAAGATTCCCAAACAAGAAGTGGCTATTTTTTTTCATTTTTTCCCCCCACTCTTGCTTTGCTTTGGATGTTAGAAACACACTAGAGGAGCTTAAATGTCCCGAAGTTAGATGATCAAAATATAATCTGCAAAATATATCCACAACACTTTCAGCAGGTGAAGGAGAATTTGTACATGTAGTCCTCAACTTATGACCCCAACTGAGCCCAAAATGTTTGTTGCTAAGTGAGACATTTATTAAATAGAATTTTGCCCCATTCTATGACTTTTCTTGCCACTGTTGTTAAGTGAATCTCTGCAGTTGTTAAGTTAGTAACACAGTTGCTAAGTGAATATGGTTTCCTCATTGACTCTGCTTGTCGGAAGCTCGCAAAAAGGGATCACATGATCCCCAGAACGCTGCGAGCGTCATAAATATGAGCCAGTTGCCAAGCATCCAAATTTTGATCATTTGTCCTTGAGCAGGGGTGGGCAACCTTGGCTCTTGGTCATGTGATCACCTTTTGCGACCTTCTGACAGACAAAGTCAATGGGGGAAACCAGATTCACTTAACAACCAGGCTACTAACTTATCAATTGCAGTGATTCACTTAACAACTATGGCAAAGAAGGTCGTAGAATGGGACAAAACTCACTTTACAAATGTCTTACTTAACAACAGAATATTTGGGTTCAGTTGTGGTCGTAAGTTGAGGACTACCTGTACTAGCGATGAGAGCCAAAAAAAAAAAAAAGTGGGTTCCATCTTGGTCATAAGGAAGCGACTGAAGCTCTCACAATCTTGCAAGCAAATCAGCAGTGGCTCCAGAATCCCGGTATGAGTGATGGCTGCTTTGTTTTTTTCACTCTGGCTTTGAACATCCCTGCTTGTGGCTTGGGACTATTGGAAAAGACAGGCCAATCAGATGGTCAACGTTTGATGTGGTTGCAAGCTGCACGGATGTGTATTTGGGGAACGGAAGGTGAGTTATGACTGGGGAGAGACCCTGAGCCAGGAGTTCAAAAGAATAAGGAGACTTATGGATCATGTTTCCTCATAAAGCTTAGGGATGGGGGGAAAAAAAAAACAATTTCAAGGATTCCTTGCAAATGCTCTCTGTTGGAGATATGAGCTCAGAACACACCTGTCTTTTTTTTTAAAAAAAAGAAGAAAAAAAAACCCTCTCTCTTTTTAAACCTTCCTTGTCTTTCCAGAACAACTTGATGAGTAATGATTAGGAGTATTAATTATAAGGAGCAGCTTCCAATTAAAATAATAATAATAATAATAATAATAATAATAATAATAATAATAATAATAATAATAATAATAATAATGATGATGATGATGATGATGATGATGATGATGATGATGATGATGATGATGATGATGATGATAAAGTTGGAAGGGACCTTGGAGGTCATCTAGTCCAACCCCCTGCTCAGGCAGGAAACCCTATACCATTTCGGACAAATGGCTGTCCAATTTCTTCTTAAAAACTTCCAGTGTTGGCGCATTCACCGCTTCTGGAGGCAGGTTGTTCCACTGGTTAATTGTTCTAACCGTCAGGAAGTTTCTCCTTAGTTCTAGATTGCTTCTCTCTTTGGTTAGCTTCCACCCGTTGCTTCTTGTCCTGCCTTCAGGCGCTTTGGAAAATAGCTTGACTCCCTCTTCTTTGTGGCAGCCCCTGAGATATTGGAACGCTGCTATCATGTCCCCCCTCGTCCTTCTCTTCATTAAACTAGACATACCCAATTCCAGCAACCGTTCCTTATATGTTTTAGCCTCCAGTCCCCTAATCATCTTTGTTGCTCTTCTCTGTACTCTTTCTAGAGTCTCAACATCTTTTTTAC
>NW_015410539.1:0-2003 GCF_001527695.2 Protobothrops mucrosquamatus
GGTACTTCACTCAAAGAGCAGGCATACATTTGATGCAGAAAAAGACTGCTTAATGTTGCCCAAGAGATGACTTACAGAGAATACCCAGACATTATCCGGCTGTTTCAAGTGGTGTTTTTCCTTCTGGTTCTGCTCAGCATTGGTGTTATTATTTTCCATGTTGAAATTCTTTCATAAAAATCCAGAAATAATCAAATGGTTTTTTTTTGTTGCCATGAAACTGAGTCCCAGCTGAGACTCAACAGGTCACCCTTTCATAGAACCCCAAGCTTGCATCAGTAGTATTCTTGTTATCATACAGAATATTTTTAACAGCATGTGTACGGTGGTGGTTGTATGTTTAATGGGCCATCTGCTATGCCTCCTTGAAAGGGAAGTGTTTTGTATCAGTTACTTCACCTGATATTTCCTGGTCTGCTTTCGTAGCACAATTTCCGTAACTACTGTCAATAGGGTAATAATGAAATATACAAGGAAGTCCAGTCTGTTCTACATTGTAGATGCAGTCTTGTGTGAAATCTTCAAAAGCTAATGACGTCAAAGGGTAAAGTACAAATCTTACTAGATAGATAGGTCTTTTTGTTTGCCCTTGAAACTCGAGTGTCAATTCTGACTTTTTAAAAAAAAATCTTTCATCTCCATCATTCAGATGCACCATCAGTCCTCTAGATATTTTAATACCTTTTGTGATTATTAATATGATGCTACGTAAGAATAACACTGTTAGTCTATATCACATTGTAACCGCTCAAATTTCAAGGCAAGAAAGAGATTGGTCTCCTCCAGCGTTGGTTCCTATTAGGTACGCTGTTGATTCTGGAGATGGGAAACAATGAAGAAGTCCAGTAATCACTGATGGGGGTCTCCAGAATCAGATCCTCCATAAAGTTGTCCACTTCTCTTTTACAACCATTTAAATTGGTCACCATCACATCTGATGATAGCAGGAACTTCTACAGTCCTGTTACTTGAAAACAATGTTGTCTGTCTACAAGTCTAATAACTAAATCCATTCATATTAATTCCATCTATCTTTTCACATGAATACGCCATTTGTGTTCATTGGAAACAGCCTTCCTATTGACGTGAATTAGTATGGAAGATCTATGGATCATTCATAACTGGAAAGTGTTAATTTAAATTAGACAGCAAGTGGTGAAATTAACGTTCATGTACCCTATCAGAAAAAAATAAGAGTTAATCATACGCACTGTGTACACATGTGGATATTCCATTATAGAAAGCAAAGGCTAGCAGTAAGATAGGGTGGTGGTGGTGAAATATTTAGCTTCAGAGTTTTAATTTTTAATACAGTATTCTTGGCATGATTCAGTGCTGAAGCTAGCAAGGAGGAAAACAAACACTCAATCCAGACAAAGCCTATGTCAACGTGGTGTAGTTTCCTTCCACTTTCCATTCTAGAAAAAGCAGCAAAAAGTATTAGGAAAGAAGAAAGAGACCTAGGATTTCAAATCGGGGCTGACATATGCACTTGTATTTGGATGCCTGGATTCGGGTAATTTGTCATGTTAAATCTGTGTGAATATGACAAATTCTGGTTTGCAATGAACCTTTCTTATCTATCTACTGAGTGAAAGTTCTGCTGTTAGCTAATTACAGTACCGAGATTGCAGAATCGAGTATCCTGTGACTTGAGTCTTAACTGGATCAGCAACATGCTTGATTTATGTTACCAGCTCCTGCTTTGGAAAATGGCCCTGCAGAATCGGGTGATGGAATATTTGTTTAGACTCAAAATGAAAACAATTCTGAATTCACCATTGGAAGAACGTGTCAATTGCTGTATAGCCCCATGTTATTTTTTCTAAGACGGGGGAAAGAGCTTTCACAATATGATTAGCTTGGTTGCTCTGGTTCTGGGGTTTACTCAGATCTGAAAGAAGTTGAATTAATTAAAATTAAACAAAGCCTTCCTGTCTTTACATGGTCGAGTCCCTTTCTTGTTTCATGGAGATGACAAAGAAGCTATAAATAATGGGAGC
>NW_015410540.1:0-2003 GCF_001527695.2 Protobothrops mucrosquamatus
TATATCCACAGCATTCCTCTCATCCACTAATTTTGTCACTTGGTCAAAGAATGCAATAAGATTTGTCTGGCATGATCTATTTTTGACAAACCCATGTTGGCTTTTAGTAATGACTTTGTTTGCCTCTAGGTGTTCGTTGATTCGTTGTTTGATTATCTTTTCCAGGATCTTCCCAGGTATTGAGGTCAGGCTGATAGGTGTCTAATTTCCTGGGTCCATTTTTTTCCTTTTTTGAAGATGGGAACTACATCAGCTCTTTTCCAGTCCTCCGGTAGTTCCCCACTGCTCCAGGATCTCTGAAAAATATAGTCCAGTGGTTCAGAGATCACATTTGCTAGTTCCTTGAGAACCTTGGGGTGTAATCCATCTGGTCCTGGTGATTTGAACTTGTCTAGGCTGGACAGGGGCTCACTTACCATTTTCTTGCCTATCTTAACTTGCGTTTCTATTCTGTTTTTTATGGCACTATTTTTGGTAGGTTGGTCTGTTTTTTCCCTTTGTGTAAAGACAGATGCAAAAAATGAGTTAAATAGTTCTGCTTTCTCAAATCAAGAAGTAAAGCTGACCTATCCATATCTACCTATATCTAGCTAGCTATTATGGACTATTTCATGTAGGATATTTTACAATGTGGTTTGTCCCCTCATAAAAAAAATGTCAATATACTGTTTTTTCTAGCAAGCTGTAACACATAAAGTGGAAATTCTATTGATACCTTTAGTAAGTTGAGAGCTGAATTAGCAACTTGTAACAACACTGCTGATCTGTAGAACTTCTTTTTTCCTTGTTTTCAGAGGGATTTCACTGATACCATCTTTCTTATGGCTGAAAGAGCTATCTAGGGTGAGTGAAAGTCTTCCCATAGGGCAGAACTGAGATGGTCACAACCAAAGTAATCTCTGAAGAAGAGCCACTGGATACAGGTCTCAGCCTTGAACTCAAGGCTATAGGCTTCATTCTGGACTATAGCCTTCTTTACAATAATATTCTACCAAAGGTTTTGTCTTGTCCAGTCCTCTTCTCAGCCTTCCCTTCTGGGATAGGATTGAAAAAATATATAGAAAGAGAATGTTTGGAAGGAAAGAATAAGAAATAGGTACAAGAAATGGGAAAGATGAAGCATACAGGAGAAAGAGAGGATGAGGGAGAAATTTCCTGGAGAGAATACAAGTCTCTCAGAGGAACTCTTGTCCAGGACCTCTCAATTCAGGCAACACCAATAGGAAGCAAACTCATCTGAATGAGGTATCAGGACATTAAACTTTGTTACTTCAAGCTTGGAGTCCCTGTCACAGGGTTTTTCCTTTCAGTTACTGTCAACTCAGTTAGGTAGACTCGACCAAGAATTCCATGGAAAGGATAAACCTGCTTTTTCCATAATGGCTATAACAACAGAAACTTGTTAGTCTGATTGTACAGCATTTCTTCTGTCTTCTTATACTTCAGTGACTTTTATGTTCGCATACTTCAGTGACATAAGGAAGTGACTGTCAGGCCCATTTACAAATGCTATGCTGTCTGTTTTGAACTTAAGCCATGTTTTCCCCTTGTGGCTTTGGTAACCCAGCTCACACATCTCCCCATCATGGTCACGTTCCTTACTCTCTACAGTTATCCATTGAACACCCAAATCCTGTGATTCTTGCAGTTCTAATCTGTGTCTCTTGTTATATTAACCCTGAGGGAAACCCATAAATTTAATATTTTTGCAAAACATTGAAAATTGCTTTCATTTACTTATTTACTCATTTATTTACTTAGCTTAAAATCCCCCTCACTCCAGAAGCTCTTATTTATTTATTTATTTTATTTATTTATTTATTATTCGAATTTATATCCCGCCCTTCTCCTTGCGGACTCAGGGCGGCTGACAATCAATTAAAAACACCAATAACAATCACAAAGTTAAAATTAATTAAAATGAAATATTTAAATTTGTCTGATTAAAATATGATTAAAAACCCCTCTAAAAACCCCTCTTAAAAATTATCCTAGGCCAGTCC
>NW_015410541.1:0-2003 GCF_001527695.2 Protobothrops mucrosquamatus
GGGAGGATGGATGGAAAACAAGAAAGTAAAAAGAAAGGAAGAAAAACAAGAAAGTGAAAAGAGGAAAGGAAGGAAGGAAGGAAGGAAGTTAGGAAGGAAGGAAGGAAACAAGAAAGTGAAAGATGGGAGGGAGGGAGGAAGGATAGAAGGAAGGAAAACAAGAAAGTAAAAAGAAAGGAAAACAAGAAAGTGAAAAGAGGAAAGGAAGGAAGGAAGTTAGGAAGAAAGGAAGAAAGGAAAAGAAAGTGAAAGATGGAAGGAAGGGAGGGAGGGAGGATGGAAGGAAGGAAGGAAGGAAAACAAGAAAGTAAAAAGAGGAAAGGAAGGAAGGAAATAAGGAAGGAAGGAAGGAAACAAGAAAGTGAAAGATGGAAGGGAGGGAGGGAGGGAGGGAGGATAGAAGGAAGGAAAACAAGAAAGTAAAAAAGGGAAGGAAGGAAAACAAGAAAGTGAAAGATGGAAGGGAGGGAGGGAGGAAGGAAGGTTGAAAGGAAAGAAGGAAAAGAAGAAAGTAAAAAAGGGAAGGAAGGAAAACAAGAAAGTGAAAAGAAGGAAGGAAGAAGAAAGTGAAAGAAGGAAGGAAGTAAAGAAAGCAAGAAAGTTAAAAAAAGAAAGGGAAGGAAGGAGGGAAAGAAAAGTGAAAAAGGGGAGGGAAGGAAGGAAGAAGGGAAGAAAGGAAAGAGAAAATGAGAACGTAAAAAAAGAGAAGGAAGGAAAGAAAACGGGAGAGTGAAAAAGAAATATTCCCATCAGCCTCCAGCTTTTCTATCTATAGGAGAGTGACAGGAGCCCCAACCACATCACAACCAGGTTCACAACATCCTCCTGCAGTTGCACGATGGCACACAATGATGCACACATTCTCGTTTCAATACCTTGAATTTTTTTTCTCTCTTTTATTTATGAAGTTGCAATCTCCCATCCTGGCTTTGTCTGCGAAAGAGATGTTCTCCTACTTCTTAAAAATAAATCCTCTCTTTTTCTTCTTTTTTTTTTTTCCCTTGCTCCCCCTAACCCCAACAAAATACACTAATTTTATTCTGGGGTTGGGGGAGTAATAGAAACACATTTCCCATTTTAGGGCATCGCGGAACAGCTGGAGAAATAACGGCCCAAGTTCCTGTCTAATAATAATAATAAAGGAAAACAGCTGCTTAGTCGATCAAGCCAGCCAGTTTCTCCACATCAAAATTCGTACGGCCCAGTTTTGACTTAATAAAATCACGGAGGGATCCAATGGAGAAATGAGGAGAAATTTCCTGACTGTGAGAACAATTAGCCAGTGGAACGGCTGGCCACCAGAAGCTGCGGGTGCTCCATCATGGGAGGTTTTTAAGAAGAGACTGGATAGCCTTTTATCAGACATGGTATAGCACAGGGGTGGGGAACCTTGGCTCTTTTATGACTCGTGGACTTCAACTCCCAGAATTCCTGAGTCGGCCTGGCTCAGCTTGGAAACCTCTCCCTTTCCCCTCAGCGTGGCTGGCTCAGGAATTCTGGGAGTTGAAGTCCATGAGTCATAAAAGAGCCAAGGTTGCCTACCCCTGGTATAGGGTCCCTTGCATGAGCAGGGGGTTGGACTAGATGACCTCCAGGGTCCCTTCCAACTCTGTTATTCTGCTATCCTTCCTTCCTTCCTTCCTTCCTTCCTTCCCACTGGAGGTTTTTAAGGAAAGACTGGACAGCCATTTGTTTGGAATGGTATAGGGTCTCCTGCCTGAGCAGGGGGTTGGACTAGATGACCTCCAAGGTCCCTTTCAACTCTGTTATTCTGCTTTCCTTCCTTCCTTCCTTCCTTCCTTCCTTCCTTCCTTCCTTCCTTCCTTCCTTCCACATAGGGCTGGAAAAGACCATGGAGGTCATCTAAAGTCCCTTCCTCCCAGCTCTGTTATATAGTCTCGTACTTGAGCAGGGGGCTGGTCTAGAAGACCTCCAGGGTCCCTTCCTCCCAGCTCAGGAAGGAAGGAAGGAAGGAAGGAGGAAGGGAGGAAGGAAGGGGGGAG
>NW_015410542.1:0-2003 GCF_001527695.2 Protobothrops mucrosquamatus
CCCCTCCTCTCTGTTTCAAGCACTTCTTCCTCTCCTTTCCTCCCCCCTCCTTCCCTCTCCCCCCCATCCTCCCTTCTTCCTTCCTGTCCCATTTATCAGCCATAGGGAGGGAAATACATCCGCAACCCAACTTCTTAACTTGGGCTCAGAGCAACTGGAGAATAGAGAATTAAAGAGTGCTTTTAACTGCGGCACAGTCCTTGCTATAAAGAAAACCAGATAGATTGGTGATGGTATTCACAACAGCAACTGTCCTGGGGTCCAAGTTCAATTCAAATGTCACAGATTGGGGGAGAGAAAAGAAAAAAAAGCATTATAGTATGTGTGTGTGTGTTTCATCTCTGATATTGAAGCTCTTGGGTTGCACTGAGGAAAACAATGCGAATTGTTTTATGTTCAAACTATTTTACGCTTATGAGACTACAGACAGAAATGGTAGTGTGACATAGAATCAAATGTAAATAAAATATAAAAACTAAAGAACTAATTCAGATCAACTTGCTTCCTAACTCCACGTATATTCCTAACAAGAAAATTCAGGGGTTCTTGGTGTTTACTTGTTTTTTTTTGCAGATGTTTCCTTACCTATTCATTGGGCAATGAAATGTCTGCAAGAAAACAAGCAAGTTCAGAGAACACCAAGGTCCCCTCATTTCAACCCTGAGCTACAAATATTCTCCTTTATTGGTAACAAGAAAATTATTTGATTGCCCCTATGAAGTCAATAGGAGTTAAAGTGTCCTTGAAGAAGAATTAACTTTACAGACACAAGCAGGCAAAGGGAGGGGCCAATAAAATTAAAAGGGACATTCAGCTATATCAAGTCACCCAGATCAAAGGAAATTTGAGGTAGGATTACCCCCAGCATTACTGTTTACCTGCATGCCAGAGATAAAAGCCTGTGATCATTTTGTTCTAAGCTTTGAAACGATCACAGGCTATCAGAAGTGTAGAAAGAACAGCTTGGATGGCCCTATGTAGATTCAGCTATATACTGTATATCAGATTCTCAGGTGCTAGAAAAGAAAAAAAGGCCATCAGGTCTAACTCCAATAAGGCCAACAGCACATAACCTTTTAAAGATTGGATCTACTGTGTACGGAAGTATAGCACAGTAGCAATGGCAACCCTCCCCCATTTCTCCCTTCTTCCCCTTTGTGTGTGTTTCAGCTAGCCAGCTGGACTTTCACCTCCATATAATGTCTTTGGAACTCTTTCATGTCACATTCCAAGTTATTCAGCAGGGAATGTTCAGTTGTAATTCATGAGATTTAATGCTCTGAAAGAAACAAGTTTAGGACTGGCAAACCTGTCAACTTCACCATCTATTTTAAGAGAATACTTTATCACTCTTTGCCATATCCACCCTCCTCACCACCACCACCCGCCCACTATTAGAAACAAAGCAGGAGAGAAAGGTGTGCTGCATATGCTTGCTTTACCTGATTCTTTTCCCTGGTTTCAGTTTTTCATTTGAATTCTTTTCCTATACTAATAACAAAACCCAGGGGAAAGGTTACTCAATTTTTAAGATGTGTTATTTATGCCCTTGCATATTAGAAATTCTGTGGATACTCTTCCCCTGCAAATGAGGAAAGTAGAAAGAATGACTTTGTTGGCAATAAACCAGACTTACTTTCAGAAGTTCTGCTAGGAACGACTTGTTACCCTTAAAGAAGTGTGATTCCAGTGCTTTGATTTCCTTGAGTTATGGTTCCCTTAGAACAAACAAAGTGGAAAGTTTTGACCATCTTGGCCGGGGATAGTAGGAGGTGGTGCTTGCTGATGTTCTGTTCTGTCCTCTCCCCCCCCCTCCAGTTTGGGAACTCTTCATTCAAGAGTTTTTGTCAATGGGAAAGAGTGTCCTGCTGATATTCCCCACCACAGGCTTTGCTGACGTCACTAACGAAGCAATAAATATCTCTTGTTATAATTGGATGTGAGACTTGGGGTTGTGATTGCAGGACGTTGCCCACCGCTGCTATGGAGCGGCCCCCATGATT
>NW_015410543.1:0-2002 GCF_001527695.2 Protobothrops mucrosquamatus
GAAACAATGTCAGGATTATTTTGGATATTTTGGAGTATTACGAGGTGCACAATGAAAAGCAAATGAGTTTAATCTTTCTTGATGCACAAAAAGCTTTCGACAACGTGAAATGGGATTTTATGTTTGAGCAATTGGTGTATATGGACTTCGGGGTAAATTTTATAAACATGTTTAAATCAGTTTATTCTAATCAGGTTGCAAAAGTAATAATTAATGGAGAAATGACTGATAGCTTTCCAATTCAAAAAGGTACGAGACAAGGTTGCCCGTTATCACCTTTGTTGTTTATTTTATCCCTAGAGGTATTGGCCAGAGTAACTCGGAAAGATAGGCAGTCAAAGGTTTAGAGATCAAGGAAGAAACGTTCAAAACGCAAGCTTTTGCAGATGATCTAGTTTTTATAATTGAAGAGCCATTGCAATCAGGGATAAAATTGATGGAGGTCTTGAGCAAGTATGGGGAAATTGCAGGTTTGAAGATAAATAAAGGAAAAACTAAAATGCTTGTCAAAAACATGACTAAAGTACAGAAACATGATTTGGCTGATAGATTAGGTATTCAAATTACGAATAAAATAAGATATTTAGGAATACAATTAACTGCTAGATGCATTACATTAAAGAGAGATAATTGCAACAAATTAGTTGAACAAATCAAAGCTGATTTGGATATTTGGACCAACTTACAACTTTCTTTCATGGGCAGAATAGCAGTAATCAAAATGAATGTGTTGCCGAAAACTTTATTTCTGTTTCAATGCATACCCATAAAATTGGACAAGAATTTTTTTCAAAATCTTAATAAAATTGTTCTCAAATTTATTTGGCAGGGAAGGAAGGCAAGGATTAGATTAAAATTACTGCAGGATTCAAAAGAAAGAGGGGGGTTTGGCCTCCCTGATATGGAAAAATACTATCAGGCCATAGTTTTAATATGGGTACGAGATTGGATACTCTTAAAAAACAGGAGATTACTATGTTTAGAAGGCCATGATTTAGAAATAGAATGGCATGCCATGCTATGGGACCAAAAATACAGGTCACATAAATATTTTTGTAGGCACTATATTAGACGGGCTCTAATTGATATATGGGCCAAAACCTGGAAACCGAATTACACTCAAGTCCCTGGCTGGGTTTCACTGCAAGAAATATACGTACATCCAAAATTTATTCAATTAGGGAAGATTATAACATATAAAAACGTATTAGATGAGAAAGGGGAATTGAAATCTAGGAAAATCCTGCAAGACGAAGGATTAAAATTAGAATGGTGGGCATAGCTTCAATTGCAGGCAAAATGTCAGAAAGATAAAAAAGAATTAGGTATAAAAACAGAATTGACAGGGCTGGATAAAATATTACTAGGTACTGAGGATAAAATGATTAAAAAGCTATATCATTATTTGTTAGAGCAAGCCTTATACGAAGAACAGGTAAAAGAGACCATGTTAGCATGGAGCAGGGACTTTGATCTTAATCTTGATCTTCATATCTGGCAAGAACTATGGGCACGAAATAGGAAGCTTACTCTGGCTACATCTTACAAAGAAAACCTGTACAAAATGTTTTACAGGTGGCACTACCCGCCCACAAGACTAGCTAAAATGGCCCGTAACATTTCCCCTACATGTTGGAAATGTAATTTGGCAAGAGGGACATATTATCATATGTGGTGTGAGTGCCCGAAAGCCCGTGTTTTTTGGAACAAGGTTCAAAAATGGTTAGAAGAAATATTAACAACAGAGGTAGAACTAAAACCAGAACTCTTCCTACTAGGTATTACCATACAAAAATATGATATAGGGACACTTTACCTAATGCTACACATTTTCACGGCCGCCAGACTGACCTATGCACAAAATTGGAGAAACAAAGAAATCCCTACTGAAGAAGAGATTCTACATAAAATTTTATTGTGTGCGGACATGGACAGGCTAACTATGGAACTAAAGGACAAGACAGAAACAGACTATTTTGGAATCTGGGACAAATTTTACTGC
>NW_015410544.1:0-2002 GCF_001527695.2 Protobothrops mucrosquamatus
TTCCTTCCTTCCTTCCTTCCTTCCTTCCTCCTCCTCCTCCTCCTCCCTTCTAGCACTGATGATGTTCCCTAGTTGGATCCTGAAACGTCTGCAAGAAAACCACCCAGCTCAGAGACCCCCCAGGACCCCACCGTTCAGCCCTGAGCTACAGAGACTCTCTCCTGTTCACCGCCTGCCTGTCCTGAGCCCCCACTTAATACTGGGCGGGGGGGGTACCGACCCTTAGGGGGGGCAAAATACAGCCCTGCTGAAATGACTCGATCCGGCCCACCCCGGGCTGGCTTCCCTCACGAAGGTTTCTTAAGTTGCGGCCTCGTTTTAACCCTGACCCCTTCGTTTCTCCCCCCTCTCCCCTTCGAGCAGGTCATGAACATGTACGGGGACCTCGTGATGGACACGGTGCCGGAAAAGGTGAGCCAGGTTTTGCAAGTCCATTCAGGGTGCGGGGTGTGCACGACGGTCGGAATCCGAAAGCGTTTCGCCTGTGCAACGCCCTTCGCCCCCACCCCACCCCTCCTGCCTGGTTACGGGTGCTTTGATCGGCGCCCGGCAAGCAAACGGGGGACCCCCCCCTCCTGGCTTTTCCGCCCCTCCATCTTTTTTCCCTTTTTTCTTTTCCCTCCCCCCAGGTCCACTTTTTCAACAGTTTTTTCTACGATAAGCTACGAACCAAGGGGTACGAGGGCGTGAAGCGTTGGACCAAAAACGTAAGTTTCGGCCAGGGGCGGGAGAGAGACCACAGGCCGGCCGTCCTCGGCTTAACGGCCACACGACGGAGCCCAGCCTCTCCCTTCGCTAAGCCAGGCGGCCGTTCGGTGGCTTTGGCCCCGTTTCGTCAGGTTTTCCTTGCCACGCCGTTGTTAAGTTAGCGACACGGCCGTTAAGCGGGATCCGGCTTCCCCCCGTTGACTTTGCTCGTCACAAGGTCACGGAACGTGATCCCGGGACTCTGCGATCGTCATAAATACGAGTCCCTTGGCAAGCATCTGAATTTATCCCGTGAATTATCAAGCTTCGATGGTTGTAAGTGTGAAAAATGGTCAATAATAATAATGATAATTGAATAGAACAGAGCTGGAAGGGACCCTGGAGGTCTTCTAGTCCAGCCCCCTGCTCAAGCAGGAGAACCTACACCATCTCAGACAGGTGACTGTCTAGCCTCTTCTTAAAAACCTCCAGTGATGGAGCGCCCACGATTTCTGGTGGCCAGCTGTTCCACTGGTTAATTGTCCTCACTGTCAGGAAGTTTCTCCTTAATTCCAGGTTGCTTCTCTCTTTGGTCAGTTTCCATCCATTGCTTCTTATCATATAATAATAATAATAATAATAATAATAATAATAATAATAATAATAATAATAATAATAATAGTAGTAGTAGTAGTAGTAATAGTAGTAGTAGTAGTAATAATAATAATAATAGTAGTAGTAATAGTAGTAATAATAATAAGAAGAAGAAGAAGAAGAAGAAGGAAGAAGAAGAAGGAGAAGGAGAAGAAGAAGAAGAAGAAGAAGAAAGTTGGAAGGGATCTTGGAGGTCATGTAGTCCAACCCCCTGCTCAATTAGGAAACCCTATACCATTTCAGACAAACTGAAATGTATTAATAGTAATAGTAATAACAATAATAAGAGTTGGAAGGGACCTGGGAGGGATTTCCAGTGCCGCTGTAACTTTGAACACTCACTAAACGAACCTCATAAGTCGAGGACCCCCTGTAACCGGCCAAAGAGGGTGAAGGAATATTTATTTGTCTTTATTTTGTCTTTCATAATCAGCCTTCTCCCTAAGAGACGGGCTCTGGGCAGTGAATAACCAGAAGGGCCTCAGAAATTGCCGTCCAGATCCTTGCAAAAACGTGCAGAGTCCCAGGCCGGATTTAAAGAAAAAAACAAACCACATGTAATAAGCGAGAAAAAAAACAAACCACATGTAAAAAACGCACAATGACCAACGGAGGGAGAGTGAATCAAAAAAAAAAATTCTAGATTGTGCAGAAATGGACA
>NW_015410545.1:0-2002 GCF_001527695.2 Protobothrops mucrosquamatus
ACTCAGGAGCTGAAAATTCTGCTTAGAATTCATGAGAGAAAATTTTCAGCACCAGAGGGAAGAGGCAGTGTGGTAAATTAAGATGCACAGGATGTTTCGGGGGGGGCAGTCTGGGGAGGCCTAGCGAATATCTCTCTACTAAGGAGCTGCTTGGAGTTTACTTAACAACTGCTTCACTCAATGACCTGACAACGATTCCGATCCCAGTAGTGGTCATAAGTTGAGGACTATCTGTGTTAGACTGCCATTACATTGTTGAAGTTAAATTTGTAACAAATCTCAATCTCAATCTCAATCTCTCTCTCTCTCTCTCTCTCTCTCTCTCTCTCTCTCTCTCTCTCTCTCTCCTTTATTAATAGTATTACTGTGACTAGTAATACAATTGATAATAGCCACTTAAAAAACCATGACACCTTGTAAAAAGAAAAGAAGATTGAGTGCTGTAGATGAGATAATAGTGTTAAATTGCTATCCCTGTCTCATATGTTTTAGTGCCTGAAGGTAGCATAGCAGCTTTCTGTATACAAAACAGTACATAAGAATTCTTCTCTTCTCACGCCCTAAACAAATGCTAGACTACCTTAATCAAAGATCAAGAGTTTTTCACTGAGGAATCTTCTAATATGATAATATGCCTATCAAACTGTTACTGAAAATACACAAAGGGATGTGTTTCTGAAGCTGTCATTCAGAGTAATTCTAATATTTATAAGCAACCCATACCTAAACATTTACAGGAATGGTAAACATCTATCGCATAATTTTGCAAGAAAAAAAAGGGGGGGGAGGATTGAGACTATAGCATCTTGGTCTGTATTGCAAAACAACCATTTTGTTTGTGAAGTTAAGAACATGTATCTTTAATTATAAAACTTGAACAGAAAAATCTTTGGTGTTTGGAATTAACTAAACTAAAATGTATTTGGAACAGAATTAGGATATTGTATCGAACTATAATTACGAACAAATGTAAGGATTATTTTTTTTATAATCCACATTTTTTTCCCCATAGAGTAGCTAAACGGACATGGGATTTAAATTGGGAAGAGATGGGGGGGGAAGAGGAGGGTGGTTGTCTTATGGCTTTTGATGAAATCATACTCCTCCTGATTTTTGGCTGTCACAGATTATCAAGGGTGAAGAGTTTGCTGGTTTGCTTTCTTTAGTCTGGCAATCAGCCAGCACAGTATACTTACTGTATATGACATAGGCTATTTTTAGTAGGCTATAGCTCAATTATTGCATTTTAGAGATATCGCACAATTAAAGTATTTTAGGAGCCTCTTGCCAGGCTTCTCTAAAACACTGTCACCACCATTAAGGGATTTCTCTTTTACTTCCTTCCATTGATAAAACTGTCCATTTATTCCTACAATATTTTTTCCTTTCTGCTTGTAACCAGTTGGCTATCCATAAGAAGGCAGTTCCTTTTGTGTCATGACAGCTAAGTTTAATCATTAGCTGTGATCAGAAATGTTGCCAAAGGAATCTTAAGTTTACAGTGTTGACAGGGTGATTGCCAGTTGACACTCGAAAGGTCTCAAGAAGGTTGTTGATGAAGCTAGCAGGTTTATTGCCCTCAGTGCTGAGTTATTATTATTATTATTTGATTACCTAGTGAATGTTTGGATGGGAATCCACTAGGAAATGCCAAGACTGTAAGCCAGACTGGGAAGTTGGAAAAAAATAATCATGAATGTGTCACTCTAATTCACCAAAAGCTGAGTTTGTCTTAAGGGAGAGTATATCTTTTTACTTTTAATCAATAGGAATGTTCACTCTCATAATACAGTTCCCAAATTGAAAATGGAATGAAGCCGTTTGGATTGACTTTTAACCAGAATGTGTGTCTCTGACCTGCATTATTCCTGATCCAAAAATGTCCCCAAAGCTCCACTTTTTATATTTTTATTTACTTATTTGTATCCTGCCTTCATTACTTTTACAAATAACCCAAGGGATTGAACATATCCAACACACCTTACTCATGTTTTTTCCACAT
>NW_015410546.1:0-2002 GCF_001527695.2 Protobothrops mucrosquamatus
ATCAGAAACACAAGCTGTCATATTTCTCTTACCAAGCTACAATTCCTGTAGAATGTGTTATTTCAATCAACAATTGCTGAACTTTTCTCAAAGAAGTTTCAGCAATTGCTGCATTGTTCACTAGTGATTAACAGCCATCTGATGACTGCTTTGCTAGGGCCAGCATTTTTTAAAATCATACTTGCTTTGAAATATACAAAACTGTTATAAAGCAGCAAACTTTATAATAGTATACAAATTCAGAGATATTGTCAATATGTGAAATAAGATCGAATGGCTTGCTTTACAAACACAAAGCAACTGAATGAACTTGAAAGCAATCCAATCATTTCTGCCCATCCCGTAAACGCTGGCCGACTGGGTTCACTCCAGGTTCCCTTTAATAAGTGTTGGAAGCATGCTTTCTCTTTACACTGTAATGGTGTGGGAAATTACCCTGGGAAACAGGAGGAAGAGTTGCATGCCAGTCAACCATCATGCAAAATGTATCTCAGCCCATAGAAGGAAAAGGTATGTGGGAAGTGTCTTAGAAGGCTCCATCCCTATTTTTCAGGAAAGTAAAAGTAAAAGAGGGGAGACATGCTTTTAGATTTGTATGATTCTGCTATTGTAATTTTACAGTAAAGGTAGTATTATATTGGTTTATGCTTCTTGCTTCTTTGATGACGTTTCACTTCTCATCCAAGAAGATTCTTCAGCTCTGAGTGGATAAAAAGCGGAATGTCTTCAAAGAAAAACAAGAAAGTCCAGTTGCCTCATGAAAAAGCACCTTTGAAAAGACTTTATATTCCTAGAATGCAGAAAGATGTATCATTATAGGCTGCTATTGTCATTGTAAACTTTGAAACAGCTATTCAAGTATGTCTGTAAATTAAAAGCTACAGTATTTTCAATCTTATCTGTAGGTCATAGTTGTGCATATGGATATACTGTAATACTTGGTAGAGCTATCCCTGACTTCTTTTCAATCTTTGAACAAAGAAGTTTCAATTGTCAGAAGTCAAGTGAATTATTCCTTTTCAAGTTTATCAGGGAAATATTGAAGATACATATGAGCAAGCCAACACTTGGCATTAGGTTTCAGACTGAATATGGCTATAGTCTAAAAATCTGAAATAGTCCACCAATAAAGATATGTTACAATAAAACAAATGTTGGAAATCCATTCACACTCTTGAAAAACACCAATTCTATCATAAAACCTCAAAGCAATAATCCTCTGGACTTACCCTAAATTGGTATTTTATGATTAGGATAACCATGGGACCAAAAACTTAATCCTTCAATTGAACTATACAGAATTTGAAAAATATTGTAGCAATAGAAACAAAAAGAGAGAATGTGGGAAATAAATATCTTTTGAAAGCAATATCATTATAAAGCTAAGACAAAGTTTCCCCTGTCCAACTCTAGGGGATGGTGCTCATCTCCATTTCCTAACTGAGGGAGCCAACATTGTCTAAAGATGCTTTTGTGGTCATGTGGCCAGCATGACTACATTCCAAGGTGCATGGAATGTTTTAACTTCCCACCAAAGTGGTACTTATTTATCTATTTGCATTTGCCTGCTTTTAAACTGCTAGTTTGGCAGGGAAAATGAGGAAAAAATGAGAAGGGTAACACCCCTTAATTACTGGTTTTGAACTTTAGTAGCTTTGCCCAATCTGGTGCTATAGATATGTTGAAATTTAACCACTATCTTTTCCATTCAATATGGACAGAATGTAATGTACATTAAGATATTTGGTAAAGTATTGTCTGAAGTATTAACTAATATTTTCCATGGCTGCTGTTCTTTTCTCGTACAAGTCTGTCTTCCTAGTCTTTCTTCTTATATAAACAAAGTTGATAGGCATTATGAGACTTAATAAATAAACTATAAATAACATTTTATTTATAAAATAAATATGGACTTAATAAATATATGAGACTCCATGCTCTTACCATCAAAATAGCTGCCCAAGCAAGATTCTATGTCCTTCTCAGCCATGTTGCTATGGGA
>NW_015410547.1:0-2002 GCF_001527695.2 Protobothrops mucrosquamatus
ACAGGATCGCCAGCGTCCGATAACGGATATGGCACGAGAAGAAAAAGAGGCCAGGTGGCCCCCAACCTTTTGGGCACCAGGGACCAGTTGCATGGAGAGAGGTTTTTCCACGGACTGGAGGGTGCGTGGTTTTGTGTGCTGCCTGCATCCCATGGACGGGGCTTTGCTTGTTTGTGCGGACCGGTTGCTGGCATGCTGCGGCCCGGTACCGGTCCACAGACCGGGGGTTGGGGACCCCTGTCCTAGGCTCTCAGGAGATGCCTGAATTGTGCAGGGGGAAAGCCCCCTCGCTGTGCCGCTTATTATGGGCATCCAGGCTGGAGAGACCCCTGACAAAACCGTGGGGGGGCAGCTCTGCTCAGGGCCACTGTAAAGCTGTTAAAGGTTGTGAGTTTAAGCCTCACAACCAGGAATTGTTTGTGTTTTTCCCCTAAAGAGAAGGGAACCCTCGGTTCTACCCCGGCTCCAGGCAGGGCTGCTGGGACTTGAACCCAGAGCCCCCTCTCTCTGCCCACTGTAATCCATCCCCTTCCAGAGCTCCTTTCTCGCCCTGGTGAACTGCGGCCTGCGTTGTGTTAGCGGAATGGAGGTTGTGTTTTTCTGCTTTGGAAAGAGGAACTTTCTGGCGCCTTTGTGTGCGTGTTTAAGGTGGGCGGTTGGGTGTGCACGGACCCCGCTGGGTGTACTCGGGGGCATCGTTTGCAAAACAAAACCTGTTGCTTGGCTGAGTGAAGGGGGGGTCGTCTCAGTTTCTGGGTGGGGGGGCAGGAGAGGCAGAAGCCTGCGAAGCGTGTGGCTGTGTGTGTAGCACAACTTGTGGGAAGGAAGCAGTTGGGAGACGCTGTCCACGGTGCTGCTACTCGCACACATGCACGCACGCACGCCGCCTCTGTTGTGCCCGGCGGGAGCAGCGCCTGGCACTCCCCAGTAGGGGGCGCTTCCTGACCGCGAGCCATCCATGCTGCCTATCTGATGCCAGGATTTGTAATCCCCTTCCTATGGCAGGGGTCTTCAAACTTGGCCCTTTTAGGACTCGTGGACTTCAACTCCCAGAATTCCTCAGCCAGGCACGTGTGCCTGGCTGAGGAATTCTGGGAGTTGAAGTCCACGAGTCCTAAAAGGGCCAAGTTTGAAGACCCCTGGACTAGAATCAAGCTGTGCTGGGGGATGGGGGTCCCAATCATTTGTGTGTTTTTTTCCCCTGCATTGTACGCACGCGTGTGTAACAGATGTGATTCAGGAGCCGAAGAAAGGCACTCTGCACATGCTTTAGAGGCTGCTTTGTGCTGTAAGCCGAGGGTCACTCTCCCTGGCTGAGTCTGGCGTCTGCCCACCACCTTTCCCGGCCTCCTATTGGTGCCCTCCCAACTTGGGAGGCCATGGGGTGGGGGTGGGGGGTTAGAATCCCCTGCACAGACCGAGGAGGATCCTGACACACACACACCACAAATACAAACACAAAGGACAGCCAGGCTGTCTCCGGCTGCAGGACAGCAAAGGGTTCACTGCGGGAGATGCTCTGGGCCCTCCCACAGCTGCCCAGGGGGGCGAGGGCGAGGGAGGCGGTCTGGGAGGGCCCTGGCAGAGACTGGCACCGGCGGAGAGGCTGAGCGGCCCCTCTGCCCGCCGCCGGGCATGCTGGCTGGGCCGGCTGAAGCAAGTGCCCCGAGGCCGTCTGCAGCCGCCCAACCAGTTTGGGCTGGCGGGAGGGGCCAGCCCGGCCCTCCCCCTTTCTCCGCTGGGCTCCAGAGCTTTGCTGCGGGCAGCGCCAGGGCGGGCAGCCCCGCCGAGCACTCCCAGGAGCCGGGATGGGGTCCCGCAAGCGGAGCTTTACCTTTGGGGCCTATGGAGGGTGAGTGGAGGGGGTGCTGGGGGGGTGCTGCATCCGTGGGGGCCAGACCAATCCCCTCTGCTTCTTCCCTCGGCCGTTTCCAGACCTGTATTCCGATTCTGCAGGTCTCCCACCTCCCGGTGCCCAGCCTCAGTCCTTTGCCTTTAAAAA
>NW_015410548.1:0-2002 GCF_001527695.2 Protobothrops mucrosquamatus
GATTAATGCACACCTTCCAATCTCCCTTAAGAGCCATGTGCAAGGAAATGAAGCTGCTTTTAATGAGGTGTTCAAGAGAAATAAAACACAATAGTACTTTGGAGCTGTATTTCTTTTGTTATTAAGAAATTCTGTTCCCTTTCTCTGCTGAAGCTCAGAGATAGTGTGCCTGCTCTCCCACAGAAAATCCAGACTTTGACTTGGTTTGAATAAAAAACAAATCCATGCTGTAAATTGCCAGCAGATCAACTTGCCATTTTGCTGGTGTCACTCCATAGGACTGAACATTTTGTTATTAAGGACTCAACCAATCAGTAATTTGGCTATCCACGTTTTCCCATCAGAAAATGAAAGTTCTACTAAAATTCAAGTGTTAATCACTTGAAAAATTCAAATTAATCTATATGATGAAGTAGGTAAGTGTAAGTAAAGCTTTTAAAAGGCTTGAGCATACAGAAAGATAGGAGAGACTGGCAGTGCTGCATCTGTAGAGGGCTCGACTAGAAAGGCTGTACAATGGGTCTATAATGATTTATCCACAGTTAATATATATAGTTTCCTTTCCTCTAATCCAGCATGAGCCTAGTTACATGTTTCTGAAGGGGGAAAAAAGTGCCATAAATTTTTGATCTACTCATTTTTCTTTGGATTTTAAATTATTTTCTTCTGATCACATGGTTTTAACGGGTATGTTTCTTTTTAAAAGTAATTATACCCTCACAAGCATGCTCTGAAAAGGCCCAGATTGATCTAAAGTTGCCTCATTTGGTTCATCCCTGCTGAAAAACATCCAGGCAGGCAGGGGGAAGCCCTGGGTCCTTGCACAGGCACAAAAGATCCAGAAATTACAGGGGGCCTTATCTATCTATTCCCAGACTGAGCTGGCAGTGTGGGGAGATTCCTGTATAACAGACAGAATATAATGAAGTAGCAATCTTGAAACCACTAGAGTATAAAAACAGAGCACAAAGCCACTCTCTTCTAACACTGATGATGTTACCTAGTTGGTAATGAAGCATCTGCAAGAAAACAATCAAGCTCAGAGAGCACCAAAGATCCCACAAGCTTGAATTCTACACATGTGGGTCTGGTTGCTGGTGTCTGACAATCTCAAAGGAATGACATAAACTTCTGCAGCCTAGAATTCACTGTATATCCATGAATTGTCAAATCTGTTGTTATTTATAATAATTCCTACCGAACATACATTTTATTTTTATTCCTAGCTCAGGGACCTTTTTTTTTCAGATCCCTGAGTATCGATCCATTGGTTGTGACAAGAATTGACTGACTGGCTTGTCACCTAAGTTGGATGTCATGGGCTGGGAGAGAATGACTGGCCCAAAGGCACTGAGCAGACTTTTATGTCTAAAGCCATTACAAAGACGTACATTGTATATTACAATTATTTATGACCACAATTGAGCCCAAACTCAATTGCCAAGCAAGGCAGATATTAAGTGAGTTTTGCCCCATTTTATGACATTTTCTGCTACAGTTGTTAAGCAAATCACTGCAGTTGTTAATTGAATTATGCAGTCATTAAGCAAATCGGGCTTCCCACTTTGACTTGGCTTGTCAGAAGCTGGCTGGAAAAGTTACAAATGGTGATCACATAACCATGGGACAGTGCATCTGTCATACATACATTCCAGTTGCCAAGTGCCTGAATTTTGATCATGTGACCATAGGGATGTGGCAACAGTCATAAGTGTGAAAAACAGTGCTAAGTCACTTTTTACAGTGCCGTTGTAACTTCAACCAGTCACTAAATGAATGTTTGTAAATCGAGGACTATCTATATATTTATTTATTTATTTATTTATTTATTACATTTATATCCCGCCCTTCTCCTTGCGGACTCAGGGCGGCTGACAATTGGATAAAATACTAACATATTATACATATTATACCTAATTAAAATTTGATTAAAACGAAATATTTAAATATGTCAAATTTAAAAGTAATTAAAACCCCTTTAAAATCCCTTAGGCCAGTCCCG
>NW_015410549.1:0-2002 GCF_001527695.2 Protobothrops mucrosquamatus
ATGGACTAACAGCAATTTATTACAAGATGTTATCTGAAGAAATGATAGAACCGTTAAAGGAATTGTTTAATAGTATTTTGTTAGGTGAAGAGGTACCTCCGTCTTGGAGAACTGCTTTTATATCGTTAATCCCAAAGGAGGGTCAGGATTTGACTCAACCTAAGAATTATAGACCTATATCTTTATTGAATACAGATTATAAGATCTTTTCAAAAGTATTGGCAAACAGATTAATGCAAGTGTTGAGTCAATTGATTCATAGTGACCAATCTGGATTTATAACTGGAAGATATATGAAATATAACGTAAGACAAATTATTAATTTAATTGAATATTTGGATAAGAATAATCAAATTCCTGCTGCTTTTATATTTTTGGATGCTGAAAAAGCATTTGATCAATTAGATTGGGGGTTTTTTGTTCCGAGTTATAGAGAAAATGAATTTTGGGGAACAATTTTTGTCCACTCTTAAGGCTACTTATCAACAGCAATCAGCACAGATTATAGTTAATGGGGGGTTAACAGAAGCATTTAAAATTGAAAAAGGAACTAGACAGGGATGTCCATTATCTCCATTGTTATTTGTATTAACAATGGAGATTTTATTAATTAAAATTCATGAGTCTTCTATAATAAGGGGAATAAAGGTTAATAAGAATGATTATAGGTTAAGAGCTTTTGCTGATGATTTGGTGTTAACATTAACTCAGCCAATAGATTCGGTAATTGATTTGGTTGAAATTATTGCACAATATGGGAAAGTTTCTGGTTTTAAGGTAAATAGCAATAAGACTAAAATATTACTGAAAAATATGTCTATGAATGATAAAGATATTTTAGTTACGCTCACAGGTTTTGAAATGGTTAAAAAGGTAAAATATTTGGGAGTTTGTATTACAGCTTCTAATACTAAATTGTATAAAAATAATTATGAAACTTTATGGGTAAAGGTGCAAAAGGATTTAAATGACTGGAAAAAATTACAATTATCTTTGCTGGGGAGAATTTCAGCGGTAAAAATGAATATTCTTCCAAAGTTTCTTTTTTTGTTTCAAACGATTCCTATTTTAAAAAAAGATGTTAATTTGGAGGATTGGCAAAAGGGTATTAATAAGTTTATTTGGGCGGGCAAGAAGCCAAGAGTTAAGTTTAAGATTATACAAGATGTACGGGAACGAGGAGGACTTAAAGTCCCGAACGTAAAATTGTATTATGATGCGGTGGTTTTGACACTAATTAGTGATTGGTTAAATTTAACAAATAGAAATATACTCTCTCTTGAAGGATGGGATTTGTTATTTGGTTGGCAGGCATATTTAATTTATGATAAAAAGGTAAATGAAAATTTTAAGGCTCATATTTTAAGAAGTGCCTTATTAAGAGTTTGGAAGAAATATTATTATAAACTAAATTATAAAATTCCTATCTGGGCAATTCCAGGACAGGTAATAGAGGGGATATCTAGGGGAGTTAATTTGGATAAAGTTTTTTATAAGGAACTACTTCGTCCGGTAGGACGAGACTGGCAAATTAAATCTTTAGTAGATTTGAAACAAGAAAATATTGAATATTCTTGGTTTTATTACAATCAATTGCTAATGAGGTGCTGGCATTTGGACCAAAAAGTTGGTATTACTTTGCAGGATGGAAATTTGATTAAACAGACTAAAGATCAATCTCAAGCTCATATTAAAAGAATTTATAATGCTTTGATAGAGTTGGACTCAGAAACGGAGTTGGTCAAGGATTGTATGATAAAATGGGCTCAAAATATTCAAGAACCGATTTCATTGGATACATGGTGAAGGGATTTTATTATGCTTATGATTTTAGTATGTTTAAGTTTGACATTAGCATTTATTTTATATATAGTAACCATTTTATATTGATACTTATAGTGTTATCATGTAATCATTGTTTTGTTATTTTGTAATCATTATTTTGTAGTTAATTGCTTGATCAGATGCTTTATATATATATTGGAAAAGTAAGGGCTTCATG
>NW_015410550.1:0-2002 GCF_001527695.2 Protobothrops mucrosquamatus
CTTCTCAACTACCTTCCCCAAACAAGGAAGATTGGAGACAGATTGGAAATTATCCAATGGGGGGAAATCCATAGTTGGCTTCTTGAGAAGAGGGTGGACCACAGCCTTCTTAAAGTGTTGGGCCACTACCCCATCCTTTAAGGAAGCATTAATCACTGCCAGAATCCACCCACATGTCACCTCCCAGGAAGTTTTCACAAGCCAGGAGGGAACGTACTCTCTAGGATCCTGTCCACTTCCTCAGGAGAAACAGGGTCAAACCATTACCAGATAACAGGGAAAGAACCTCATCATTGAAGGAGCTCATTTAGAGCAAGGACATGAGTGAACCTACTGTTTAAGTTAAAAATTCATAGCTATTCAGATTTCAGTTATTAGAGATTATAAGGCCCAGGTTACCTCCATGTTCTTACACTGAGCTGGTGTTTGGAGCTTTAAACAAACTCAAAGACAGCATTTGAGAAGTATCTTGGGAATCAGTCCCAAGGACTTCAGCTGCTCCCATAAGAGATGAATTTGGAATTTACACAATTTTCTAAAATCGAGGCATATAATTATTGTTGTAAAGTTAAATTTATAGAAACCCAAAACTGTGTCTGTTAAAACAGACAGAATTTCAATTAAAGACCTCTTCGATTATACAACTGACAAATTATATGAAGAGCTGTGCTCTCCCTGTCTCTTGTACAATTGGAGAAGAAGATGAAAAAAAATTGCTGCCCAAAGAATCTTGGATATAAAAGTAAAGAAAGATGTAGCAAATCTTCGAATGTTAAATATAATATTGGAACAATATACTTAAGTTAACATCTCCATATTTGAATCTATTTGTGGTAAATTGTAGGGGTGATGGAGAAATATAATTTGCATTTTTATTATTATTCCAATACACAATTTATTTCTTGTATTCCATTTTTATATATAGTTTTGTTAATATTCTGTGTTTAATATTTTAAACAATAACTAATCAACAAACTATTCAAATATGCTCATCAAAACAAACTTCAGCATTTTTCATTGCTTTTTCAGATGAGGGATAAAATTGCTTCGGAGGTTCTGAGTGATAAAAGAGAATTCCCTTTTTTTCACCGGATGCTCCCCAAGGAAGGGTTTCAGTACCCAGCAATTGTCCAACTGCTCCTCCATTTCAGATGGACCTTGATTGGTCTCCTTGCTCCAGAAACAGAAAAGGGAGAGAATTTCCTAAAGACTTTTCCTCCTTTGCTTTTTAGGAGGGGAATTTGTGTTGTTATATCAGAACAAATTCCAATGACTCTTCAACAAGCACCCCTGGGGGGTTCCAGCTCTATGTGGAAAAAAGTCAATGTCTTTGTTCACTTCACAGAATATGTTATCGTTTCAAGCACATTTCGTACTTTTCATTTAACACTTAAAGATTTATCAAAACCCATTGAAGGAAAAGTCTGGATCACCACAACTTTGGGAAAATATTTGATGTATCATCATGAATATCTCGAATACCTCCATAGTATCTGGAGCTTTGATTTTCTGCAAAACATTAGTCCAAAATATGATGCTTTTGAACCCTATTTCTCTCTAGATCCACAGTTTGTACACCAGTCTTTTCGCTGTTCTTTTTCAAAACATATATTTTCTGTCAAAGCCCGAAAAAGATGCAGCCAAAAAGCAATAATGGAGACTCAAGAGAAAAGGGGCAGCATTCGGATTGAAAACAATGACTCTGATCACATTATATTTATGACTCTGGTCCATGCTTTGAAGGCTGCGTATTTGTCCAGATTCTGGAGGAGAAGGAAGAAGGTCCAAGACACATTGGAGGCACCAAGGCTGCAGCCATGGCAGGTATGGGGTCCCAACAAGGATCCAGCAAACTAAATTCCTTTGGAGAAAAAACCCACAGGAGAAGGAGGGGAGCCATCTCATCCTCCTTGTGCTACAAAAGGTCAACAGATTTGCCCAATCTAGTTTCTTGGGTAATAATTTATTAAGGAGCCAGCATCAGATATATTTTGATATTAAA
>NW_015410551.1:0-2002 GCF_001527695.2 Protobothrops mucrosquamatus
TTAATGCTCCTCCCACTTTTGACAATTTGAGATTCATGCTTCCCCAAAGCTTCAGTACACATAGCATCTGCTCACCTTGGTTAGTCTGGAAGCTAAGCACGAAAGCTTGGACTAATGGAAGACTCCGGCTATAGGCAAGACTGGGAAAGTGAAATAAGTATGGCCAGAAGTGAAAGGCAAACACTTCTGCTATACTGGGAAAAAAACTGAGTCTGTCTATGGCCTCAGAGCCAGGAGGCCTGGACTCAAGGAAGGCAGCTGGAGTGAAGAATGGACTGAGAAGAACAAATGTTGCCCTCATCTCCAGCAAATTACTGCTCCGTCAGTTGGACACTGATATCCAGGAGATCATAAACAGATGAATTCGCCAAGGTAGACCAGATGAGAAAACCAAGGCCAAATAGGCCAGGACTACTTTTATTGCAAAACAATAATAGCTGAATATTGCAGCTCAGACTGAGCTTGCCTGCTCCCTCACTTTCTCTTCCTGTGAACTAGAGAGGGGCTTGTCTGAAATGTTTTCTCAAATTACTATCCTTGCCAGCCTCTCTTATCTATCCGTTGTCCTGTCAACAGCTCTTCGTCCTGTGTTCAAGGCCACCCCCTCTTCCCTCTCCAGTAAGCAACTTGAAACAATATGGTATGAAACGAGAGACAAGATGACTTTGTCAAAAACATCTGGCCAAACCACAGTGATCACAAACACAGAGAGCTACATTTTGGTGACTGATGGGTAGACGATTTGACAGATGCTGTTTCTTCTGATTTAGACAGCAAGAGGCAGTACATGACCAGCTTTGTCTTTAAAAGAGAATATTTGTAACTCAGAATTGACATGAGTGGGGCTTGCTCTCTGTTCTAGCACTCACCCACTCCCTTCTTGCACTGATGAGGTTACCTAGTTTGGCTATTGAAACATCTGCAAGGAAATGACCAATCTCCAAGAGCACCAAGGGCCCCCTCAGTTTCATTGTATATTAGAACTCACCCACTGCTCCCTGATGGTCTAGCTAGCTGAAAACAAAGAATACGCAGGATATACACTCTTTTAAAAAGAGGGAAATATAGATTGCAAGGGTTGGTGGAAGTCACATAAACCTATGCCTTATGACAATGTAATGTAATATTTCTCTCCTCTGTTTCTGTCAGAACTTAAGAAAAGGTGAAAGACAAAGACCAGGGGTTCCCAAATTCTTCATCACTTTGATGATATGATATATGACAGTGGTGGTGAACCTATGGCATGTGTGCCAGAGGCAGCACTCAGAGCCCTCTCTGTGGGCACACGTGCCGTCACCCCAGCCCTGCCTCGCCTTGTGGCCCTCACCAGCAGCCCCCCTGGAGGAGAGTCGCCCTCAGGCGCAGCCTGCGCGGAGCAGTGCAGCCAAGGACATGGCAGCTGGGCAGTGGGGACCATATTCCACCCTCGCTCCCTGTCGCGCGCAGTTGCTGCTGCGGGGTGCGGGTGGAGGGCGTAGCCGCCATGGCACTGCAGGCCCCCAAGGTGTGTGAGTGCAGGGCACCTGGGCAGGGCCGAGTACAGGGCGAGGGACAGAAGGCGGGATCGGAGGGCAAGCCTCAAATGGCATCCTGACTTTGGCAGAGGGCATCTCCGAGGCTGGGCTCGGGCAGGGCAGAGCAGGGAAAGGAGTCCTGGCTGCGTCTTGGGGACAGGAACTCCCCACCCTTCCCTTCACTGGGGCTGTCGGAGGTGTAGCGGTGGGCGGGAGGCTCATCCCATGTGTGTAGCCTGGCTGGACTGGGGTGGGCCAGGGTTGAGGCAGCGGAAGCCGGCCTCTTGCCGTCTCCAGGGTGGCCCCGCAGGGCAGATCTAAACCCATCGTGGGCTGGATGCGGCCCCCAGGTCTTGAATTTGACATGTCTGTTCTAGGGTCTCCTACTTGGGCAGAGGGTTGAACTAGAAGACTTCCAAGATTCCTTCCAGCTCTATTCTGATTGATTGACAGCCTGGACTGTGAGAACAGGAACAAGGCCCTGCAGT
>NW_015410552.1:0-2002 GCF_001527695.2 Protobothrops mucrosquamatus
TCCCAAACCCACTTATGTATCGCCGGGTGCCAGGTGGGCGTGGACCGCTGGGTGGGTGTGGCTATGGTGGTCATGGCAGATGGGTGGACATGGCCAGGTTGGGCGTGGCCAGCTCAATGTTGCTCCTGGGGAGGGACGCCTGGGCCGGGCAGGGTTGGGGGAGATCCTGGGGGTCTCTGGCTGGTGGGGCGGTGGGCAGGAGGCTCATCCTGCGGGGTGAGGCAAGGCAAGGTGAGGCAGGGCGGGGGTGCCATTGTCACAGGGCAAGGCGAGGCAGGGGCCAGGGTGGCTGCTGCCTGACACCATCGCCCCCCGCACACAGAGGTCAGCGAGCGCTTGGGTGCTGGGATGCATCCAGCCATGTGGGACCTCAGCGAGTTAGCAGGTGGCTGGTTGAAGAGGACAGTTGCCATCTCCAGGGCATGGCACGCGTGCCCACAGAGAGGGCTCTGAGTGCTGCCTCTGCTACGTTTGCCATAGGTTCACCACCACTGCCCTATAGTCAGCAGCAACTAGTGGAGTGAAATCCACAGGGATTCCTTTACCTTTACTGTAGCCTTAAGGGTGCAGGATAGCAAAATTAGCTTAGTAAATTCAGGACAGGCTCCCTAACATGACTTTTTGACTGCCTTTCCCTTTGTCATGCTTCTTCTAATGGCAGGACTACCCCTGTCAAAATAATCATGATGGAAAAGCATGGCTGATCAAAAAAAAGTGGAAGCAGCTGTTTTGCACTTCTGGGTGAATAGGTTGCCTTAATAGATTATTCAGGTAGTCCTTGACTTACAACCATTCATTTAGTGACTGTTTGAAGTTACAACAGCACTGAAAAAAGTGGCTTATGACCAAGTTTTCACACTTACGACCGTTGCAGCCTCCCCATGGTCACATGATCAAAATTTGATCGCTTGGCAACTGGCATGTATTTATGACAGCTGTACTGTCCTGAGATCACGTGATCACCATTTGCAACCTTTCCAGCTGGCTTCCAACACGCAAAATCAATGGGGGAAGTCAGATTCACTTAGCAACTGTATGATTTACTTAACAACTGCAGGGATTCACCTAACTGTGAAAAAAAAAACTTCATAAAATGAGGCCCAATTCACTTAACAACTACCTCACTTAGCAATGAAGATTTTGGGCTCAGTTGTAGTCGTAAATCAAGAATTACCTCTATTAGCTACACATTGATAGCAAAAAGAAAATATAAAGAAATCCGTGAGGCAGATGTGTGTTTGTATATTTGTGTGTGTGTGTCTGGTTGATTGCGGTGCACAACCCAAGGCACGATTATCCCCTGGGCATCTTGCTCTATACCCTCATAAGTCTTGCACTTTGCTCTGTTCCTACAAGAAAAGTAACACAAGGGAAAGATTGGCCATTATGCTGCTTATTTTGACAGTTGTATCTGGAATGCAAGCTTCCCCTTGACAGATGTTGATAGAGTCAATCAGCCACACATATCTTCTTCCCAACCTTAATGCTGTGGGCAATCAAAGAAACACTGAACATCTGGTTCTTCTCTCCTGATTGCTTCAGTTGCTGATTTAGTGCAAGCAAACAGGCAACAATTAGTCGGTATGGCGTGTGTCAAAAGACCCATCATGTTAATTCAAATTAAGTCAGGATAAATTGAATTCAATTGGCACCCATGCATTCTGGTATGCAGTGGTTTAAACAGAGCGCCTGCTGCATTTCAAAATCTTTTTAGTTCAGGGTAAGGGGAGAGCAAGCTCGTTTCTCAAAATTTTAGCTCTGTAAATTACAGATTTGGGTGAAATCCATACAGAGTTTGCTTCAAATGGAGGGAGGCTTCAGCCCTTATTGTGTTCTGAGGACATTCAAGGAAACACATTCTTACAATTTCCCTAAGTACATATATTTTCCCCTCTAAAATTTAATTGAAGCACTTGTTTTGAGTGGGAAAATGTCACTAGGAGAATAACATTAAATGACATGTATTTTAAAATTTAACATGCTATGTTTACAAGTGGCTACT
>NW_015410553.1:0-2002 GCF_001527695.2 Protobothrops mucrosquamatus
GAACAACCTGCCTCCAGAAGCGGTGAATGCTCCAACACTGGAAGTTTTTAAGAAGAAACTGGACAGCCATTCGTCCAAAATGGTATAGGGTTTCCTGCCTGAGCAGGGGGTTGGACTAGATGACTTCCAAGGTCCCTTCCAACTTTTTTATTATTATTATTATTATTATTATTATTATTATTATTATTATTATTATTATTATTATTATTATTATTATTATTATTATTATTATTATTATCTCCGTTGCTCTTCTTAGCACTTTTTCCCAAAGTCTCAACATCTTTTTTGTAACGCGGTGACCAAAACTGGATGCAGGATTCCAGAGGTGGCCTTACTACGCATTTACAAAGCGGTACTAATACTTCGCGTGATTGTGCCTCCGTTTATACGGCGATCGCGCCCACCCACCTGCTCCACGGGCTCGCGGCTCTCTCGACCCGCGACTTGTGAATCGGTCCCTTCCTTTCGCCGTGTTTTCATCCTCGCGGCAGCAGCAACAACAGTCCTGGCGTGTAGGTCGCCCGGAGCCCAAGCCCCTGCGGCGAAAGCCCCCTCCCCGCCTCTCTCTCTCTCTCTCTCCTCCGCTCCCCTGGCTTTCCCTACGGGTCCCACGCGCGCTCTCCCCCCCCCAGCTACTCACCGGAGCAGCCGCTGCGCAGGAGGAGTAAAAGAAGCGCCCGGAGGAGGGAGAGCAGCCCCGTCGCCGTTTTGCGGTCTGGAGCCCTCCGCCCCGCGGGCCCTCGGGGGATCCTTCCCTGGGCGACGTTCCAGGGGATCAAGTGGGAAAGAACCAGGCGATCCATTCGATCGAAGCCCCGAGTGGCTCTCACGAGCAAGCGCCCTTAGGACGAGCCTCCCAGGCAGCGCAAGTCTCGAATAAGCGCTGCGGCTGGTGCAAAAGAGACAATATTGCGTGATCGCTCCGCCTCCCCGACCTGAGTGTAAAGTACCTGGCCGGAGGGGTGGGGGGGGGAGGCGGCCTGTTGCTGCTGCTTATCTCTCGGTAAGCGTTTCAGGCTTCATTTCCTCCCTCGCTCTTCTTCCGCCTCCTTCGATCAACTTGAATCAACTTTGCCCTCCCGGTCCCAAAGGTACTTTCCCTTCCCCCCCCCCCCCAGGAGGCAACTGGACTTTCTTGTTTTTCTTTGAAGACGTTTCGCTTCTTCATCCAAGCAGCTGCTTCCGCTCTGCCTGGATGGTGGGGGGGGGGGGGAAATGGAAGGATTTATACTCCTTGCAGAACGCTGGTCATTTGCCTCCTTATTTAGAGAGTTGTTGAGCCGCCTGGAGATTTGTCTAGGACCTCGGGGCTCCCCTGAGTGCTGCAAATGGGTGGGGAGCCTTCTGGGAACTGCTGAAAGGACTGTCCCGCGTTCAGTCAGAGCTGAAGCGTTGGAAGGGAGCTTAGAGGTGTTCTAGTCCAGCCCCCTGCTCAGACAGGAAGCCCTATCCCACTTCAGACAAATGGTTGTCCAAGCTTGCCTTAAAAACTTCCATTCACATCTTCTGGAGGCAAGTCGTTCCACTGGTTAATTATTCTAACTGTCAGGAAGTTTCTCCTTAGTTCTAGGTTGCTTCTCTCCTTGATTAGTTTCCATCTGTTGCTTCTTGTCCTGCCTTCAGGTGCTTTGGAGAATAGCTTGACTCCCTCTTCTTTGTGGCAGCTCCTGAGATATTGGAACACTGCTATCCTGTCACCCCTCGTCCCTCTCTTCATTAAGCTAGACATACCCAACTCCAGCAACCATTCTTCATATGTTTTAACCTCCAGTCCTTTAATCATCTTTGTTGCTCTTATTTATTTATTTATTTATTTATTTATTTATTTATTTAACAGGATTTATATGCCGCCCTTCTCCCCATGGGACTCAGGGCGGCTCACAGCATATTAAAACATCATACAAAAAATTTCCCCTACTAAAAACCAATTAAAACCCAAATATTGGTAGCTGTGGCTCTTTAAAATCGTTAAAAATTGTCCCTATTTAAAACTCACCCTAGG
>NW_015410554.1:0-2001 GCF_001527695.2 Protobothrops mucrosquamatus
GAAGGAGAAGCTGGGATTTCCAGGGCAAAGGGAGGGGGAGACGGGGAGGGAAGAGGAGGAAGGGGAAAGAGGAAGAAGAGAAGGGGGACGACGAGGAGGAGGAGAGGAAGGGGAGAGGAGGAAGAAGAGAAGGAGGGGAGGGGGAGGAAAAGGAAGTGGGGGGGAGGAGGAAGAAGTGAAGGAAGGGGAAGAAGGAGGAGGAAGAAGAGAAAGAGGAGGAGGAGGAGAGGGAGGAGGAAGAAGAGAAGGAGGGGGAAGGAGGAGGAAGAACGGGAGGAGCAGGAGGAGGAGGAAGAAGAGGAGGAAGGCAAGGAGGAGAGGAAGGGGGAGGAAGGGGAGAGGAGGAAGAAGGAGGGGAAGGAGGAGGAAAAGGAAGTGGGAGGGGAAGGGGGAGGAAGAAGTGAAGGAAGGAGGAGAAGGAGGAGGAAGAAGAGAGGAGGAGGAGGAAGAAGAGGAGGGGGAAGGAGGAGAAAAAACGGGAGGAGAAGGAGGGGAAGAGGAGGAAGAAGAGGAAGAAGAGGGAGAAGAAAAGGAGAAGGAAGAAGAGGAGAAGGAGGGTGGAGGAGGAGGAAGAAGAGGGAGAGGAGGAGGAGGGGCGGCTGTGGGGGAGAACCTTGCATAGCAGCATTCAAGGGAACGGAAAAAGAAAACACAGGTAGTCCTCGACTTACAGCCGTTCATTTAGCGACCGATCAAAGTTACAGCGGCACTAAAAGAAGCAAACCAAAGCAAAGACCCGGCTCCCAGGAGAGTGTTGTAGGATCCAGTCTGGAGCCAGGACTCCAGCACCAGCCCCCTAAAAGCTTGGAAGAATAAACCTGAATCGGTGACCAACTCAGATTGGATCCTAAAAAAAAAAAAAAAAAAAGTGACTTGCAGCCGGTCCTCGCACTTACAACCCTTTCCGTATTCCAATTGGTCATGGGATCAAAATCCAGGCACTTGGCAGCCGGAATCTACTCACGAGGGCTGTAGCAGCCTGAGGTCAAGTGATCCCTATTGGTGACCTTCCAACTGGCTTTATTCAAGCAAAGATGATGGGGGAAGCCGGATTTGCTAAGTAAGTAAGTAAGTAAGTAAGTAAGTAAGTAAGTAAGTAAGTAAGTAAGTAAGTAAGTAAGTAAGTAAGTAAGTAAGTAAGTAAGTAAATAAGGAAGGAAGGAAGGAAAGAAGGAAGGAAGGAAGGAAGGAAGGAAGGGGGAGGGAGGGAGGAAGGAAGGAAGGAAGGAAGGAAGGAAGGAAGAGGGAGGGAGGAAGGAAGGAAGGAAGGAAGGAAGAGGGAGGGAGGGAGGGAGGGAGGAAGGAAGGAAGGAAGGAAGGAAGGAAGGAAAAGGGGAAAGGGAAGTGGAAAGGAAGGAAATGTAAAGAGAAGGGAATAGAGAAAGGAAAAGGAAGGGAAGGGAAGAGGGGATGGAAGGAAGGAAGGAAAGAAGGAAAAAAGGCAGGAAAGGGAAGGGAGGGAAAAATAAAGAGAGAGAGAGAAAGAAAGAAAGAAAGAAAGAAAGAGAAAGAAAGAAAGAAAGAAAGAAAGAGAAAGAAAGAAAGAAAGAAAGAAAGAAAGAAAGAAAGAAAGAAAGAAAGAAAGAAAGAAAGAAAGAAAGAAAGAAAAGGGATACTCTTGATGTGGCAATAAAATTCAACATGGAACTTAAAAATAAATTAAATAAAGAAAACATTAAAAGATATTAAAGAGATAAATGCAAAGATAAATTAAGAGATAAATGGAACAGGATGCTCCGTTGCCAGGGTAATTTGAGTGCAAAGGGGGGGGGGGAAACCAGGCAGGAGAGGAGAAAAGAAAGAAGAAGTGGGTTTACATTAATAAATGATTAAAGGCCTTAACGAGGGGCTATCGGGTTGAACAGGGGAGCCTCTACGCCAATCCACCTCTTCCCCTTCGCAGCAGCTTGTTCGCATTAGCGGGCAAGGCTGATCAATATGGTTTTCATTTGCCAATTTCCATGCAGCATCTGGGCCGGGCTCCCCGACCTCAGGAAAGCA
>NW_015410555.1:0-2001 GCF_001527695.2 Protobothrops mucrosquamatus
AAGAAGAAGAAGAAGAAGAAGAAGAAGAAGAAGAAGAAGAAGAAGAAGAAGAAGAAGAAGAAGAAGAAGAAGAAGAAGAAGAAGAAGAAGAAGAAGAAAGAGAAGGAGGAGGAGGAGGAGTCAATGGCCATTTGTAGCCATCCATCCACTGTGGGAATCAAAGTATCCTTCCATTTTTGTGCCTAGAATATTCTTGCTGCTGTCAACGTATTCAAGTTCCATTTTCCCCCCAAGTTCTTTATCCATTAAGCCCAAAAGAAAAGTCTCTGGTTTTATCTTTATATTCCCTTTAAGAATCTTCCGTATTAAGATGTGAATCCTACTCCAATATATTTCTCCTTTCTAAAAACGTTGCAGCTTTCCCAGAAAATGCATTTTTCGTGAGCCAGATATACTTTCCCAACAGTTGGGACTGAGGAGGGATGGTCATTAAATTCCTCACCAGATACTTTCTGTGTCACAATAAAACAAGACATGGCAGGTCCCTCAGTATCCAAAGGCTACGGAGAATCCCTCAAGGTGTCTGATTGAAAATAAAATTTCATCTATGATATTTAAATTTATTTGTATGCCTTTGCCTGCCAGGAACATATTGAGGATATGTGAAGATTTATATTTTGTCATTGTCGTCGCATTCTCGAATGCATCAGAATTGGTACAGAGTATTTTTCCCGTACAATTGAGAAAAGAAGAAAACTCAGATGGTTGAAAAAAAGAGATGGCATCTCATTGTAATGGCAAGCTGCCAATGATCCGGGGAACTGCTGGGGAATCTCAGTTAAAATAAGATACCAGTTTTATATTTTGCCGATCTACAAAGCCTTTAGTACAGCGGTTCTCAACCTGTGGGTCACGACCCTTTTGGGGGTCGAATGACCCTTTCACAGGGGTCGCCTAAGACCATCGGAAAAAACATATTTCCGATGGTCTTAGGAACTAAGACACCACTCCGCATCCGTCTCTGCATGGCCCCCTCCGCCATTGCAGAGAGAGAGACAGAGAGGCACTTTCGCTTTCCTTCTCTCTCTCTCTCAGGCGGACTTACCTCCTGCAGGGCTCCTGATTGGCCTTGTGCCCGGGTGCCCCACCCCCTGGGAGAAGCACGGCCAGGGCCTCATGGCCGTGGAGCCGCCCAGGGAAGCCCCAGGATCCCTGCAGGGAGCGGCCCACTGGAGGCTCCGCTGAGCAGGCCAGCCCTCCCACAAGCCGCGGTCCAAGGGAGACCAGCCCCTGCGATCCTCAGCCAGCCCGACCATTGGACCCGCTATCCAGGAAGGCGCGCCAGAGTCCAGGCTGCTGGGAAGGAAGAAGGAGATTCAGCAAAGGTAGGAGAGAAGAGCCACCTCCTGGGGCCCAGCGCTGGTGGCGGCTCCCTTGCCCTCCTCTTCCTCCTCCCCTTCTTCCTCCTGCTGCCCCCAAGGCAGATCGGACGGGCGCCGGGGCAAGAGGGGTGCCTGGGGGGGAGCAGCCGGGCTGGCGGAGGGGCTGGCGGGCCGCGCGGCACCAGCCCTCACCATGGCTCCATCAATGGACAGAGGACGAGGCTGGGCAGCACGGAGTCCGGCAGGGGAGGTAGCTGGGCAGGGGGTGGCAGGGACCCCAAAGATGCAGCAGTGGCTGCTGCCACCAATGGAGCCGCTGCCTCCCGTCCTGCTCGTCCTCCCAGCCTGTTCGGCTGAGGACGTGGCGGAGGCCAGGCCGGGGGCGGCGGGGACCTCCAAAGTCCCTTCCAGCTCTATCCTATCCTATCCTATCCTATCCTATCCTATCCTATCCTATCCTATCCTATCCTATCCTATCCTATTCTTTTCTATTCTACTGACCTTTGTAGGTATAGACATATCACAGCATCTGAGCATCCTTCAGCAACCTGCCTCATAAATATGCTTGTGAGTATCTTCTAACGGATGATAAAATTGCAAAAAAGAATGTTTGGGTAGGATTACTAAAATAGTGCTCTACATTAATAAGAGAATGTGCTGCAACACATTTCCAGGAGGA
>NW_015410555.1:10976-12268 GCF_001527695.2 Protobothrops mucrosquamatus
CTCTCCGGTAATACTTTCTATCAAAAAGAAAGGAGTAAATTTGTAGAAAAATGCAGTGGGGAGAATAACAGAGTTGGAAGGGACTTTGAGGTCTTCTAGTCCAACCCCCTGCTCAGGCAGGAAACCCTATACCATTTCAGACAAATAGAATAGAGTAGAGTAGAGTAGAGTAGAGTAGAGTAGAGTAGAGTAGAGTAGAGTAGAATTACAGAATGGAATGGAATGGAATGGAATGGAAGTAGAGTAGAGTAGAGTAGAATTACGGAATGGAATGGAATGGAATGGAATAGAATAGAGTAGAGTAGAGTAGAGTAGAGTAGAGTAGAGTAGAGTAGAGTAGAGTAGAGTAGAGTAGAGTAGAGTAGAGTAGAGTAGAATTACGGAATGGAATGGAATGGAATGGAATGGAATGGAATAGAATAGAATAGAATAATATAGAATAGAATAGAATAGAATAGAATAGAATAGAGTTGGAAGGGACCTTGGAGGTCTTCTAGTCCAACCCCCTGCTCAGGCAGGAAACCCTAAACCATTTCAGACAAATGGTTATCCAATCTATAGGTATACTAGTATAGACTAAAGTTGTGTTTTCCATTTATAGATTGTAAATATGTTTTCACCAGAGAGTAGACATTACCTCCCTCCTCTTTATTTTCATTTTTTTTGGGATGGAGGGGGGATCCATTACTTTTCAAACACGCCTCTTCAATAGCTTGAATACAGTACAGGCCTGATGGTTTTTACACGTACGATGTTTGATAGGAATATTATTTGAAAAAGGCATTTAAAATCTGTTGCATTGAAAAAGAAATCTAATGAGTGCTGCTCATTTTGATGGGGGGCTCATGTAGGGAAGACGATCACATCAAGGGTCCTACTCTAATCTGATCTCCAGTAATAACAGTTAACTCTATTAGTCTCCTGTAATTATAAATGCCCTGGTGGGTGTTCAGATACAGAGGTGGAATCAGTAATTCATGCACTGCTTAAATTGTCTATTGTGCCTTTTGTGGCATTGGAGACTCAAAAATTGAATCTCTCTGATCAAGAAGTTTTCAACCTCCTTCTACAAGAAAGATCAAACATGGGCAATGAATAGAATAGAATAGAATAGAATAGAATAGAATAGAATAGAATAGAATAGAATAGAATAGAATTACAGAATGGAATGGAATGGAATGGAATGGAATGGAATGGAAGTAGAGTAGAGTAGAATTATGGAATGGAATGGAATGGAATGGAATGGAATGGAATAGAGTAGAGTAGAGTAGAGTAGAGTAGAGTAGAGTAGA
>NW_015410556.1:0-2001 GCF_001527695.2 Protobothrops mucrosquamatus
ACTGGCCCAAAGTTACCCAGCTGTCTTTCGTATTGCTACAGAGAGCAACTCCATTGGCCTTTTAGGTATTGAGAGCCGAACAACTGACAGGTTGCCTCAAAATTCTCCCTCATGAGACAAGTCACTGTGGGTGAAAGAAAACCAGCTCAAATATTTGAATGCCAGTATTAACCCTTTAATATTTCTTGCTAATCTAGAGGATTTATTATAAGTCGTTCTCATTAACTGAACACAACTGTTAAACTGAAGAATCACACAAACATGACAGACATACAATTTTACAGCTTTTAAATCCTAACAGTTCCTAAACGAGGTACTTTGAATTCAGCACAGGGTAAAATCAATCCCCAATTAGTTTGTAGTCCAGTAAACTGAAACAATCTTTTCAGATCCTATTTCACGTACCATTACTGGGCACTGATGTGGGGATTCATAGAACTGTTTGGGCCATGCTAAGGTATGCAGTCCCATGGCCTTTATATAAGTAGAAATATTGCTTCCAGATCCAATAATGCAGTAAGAGTCCATTCTGTGACCCCTTGTGCAAGAACTGATTGTTCTTGTTAAGCAAAGAACCATTTAATTTTAACCATGCTTATGTTATATATCCTCTTTCCGCTGAAAAATTGTCCAAACGAATGTATTACTATAAACATCTCAGTTGACTATTGCTGAGACTAAAACCTGCTCTTTTACTTACTCCCTGATGAATAAATGTGCTGTGAGAGAATAAAGGTAGCAGTTGGATATTGTGGGAAGACAGAACAGTGATTCCAAAATTGTACTGGATACATAGGGCTAAAATGGTGATCAGCACTGGCAGTCGTGGGACAACCATGGTGGGCAGGTCTGTGGGGATTCAGCATCAATGCTGGGGGTCTTTTCAGGAGAAGACACTACAGACTAGGGTCAATAATTGATTGATTCTTCAATCTGCTCCTTTTTCCTCAGGAACTGTTGGAGACTGGAAGAATATTATGACAGTATCACAAAATGAATGGTTTGACAATATTCTGCAGGCACAAATGAAGGATATACCGCTCAAATTCATATGGGATCTAAAGGAAATACAATCTACTCAGAATGGGAAGCTGCAGGAACCTCTCCAAGAGGAAGCAGAGCAGAAATGTTCAACACAGCCATAATACGTATATGTAGTTAAAGCTGTTACAGTACACCTATGCATTTTCTGTACGTACTGTATATGCTTATATGTACTGTGTCCATACTGCTTTCTGCTCAGTGTTGTTCCCTGCTTAATGGAGCAACCTTAAAAAGCATAGCTTTTGGTCACGCCATCTTTTTCAAAATGTTGAAAACATCCTATAATTTATCAGCACAAATGGGTCAAGATAGACCAGAATGATTTCATAAATGTTTTCCAATATAAATGATCAGGTCCAACAATGTATCCTGCCATTCTGTTGGACGGGGGGGAAGGTCGGCATTTTGGGGATGCTTTTGCTTTTGCTGCATGCTTGGGAAATAGAGAGGCGGAAACGCAGCACACTCCCTCCCAGTTGGTTCCAGGCAGGTTCGAAGGCCGTCATGCCCTGAGAGTGGTCTGTTATTTGCCTTGCACCTCAGTGTTATCAAACCATCTTCTTGGTTGCCAGTGGACTGGTCAGGGTGGCTGGGACTGTGGAAAATGAAAGAATTGTTTTGTGCTTTGTGTGGGACTTTCAGAATCTGTGTGATTCTACTGCAACCACTTTCTCTCAGTAAAAATTCTTATGATTCAACTCAGTGGATTCAAGAGTTTTATTTCTTGAGGAACTAGCTGGGGCAGGTTCTTATATTAGGTGGAATCTGCAAAATCGGTCGACCTGGAGAGGCGTAGAGCCCTACTGTGGATACCGGACACAAGATGTCAGCTCAAGGCAGCAACTAGGAGGAAGCTGTGTGCTGGGGGGAATCCAGGGCTCCTGCCAGGACTGACCTCTCCGAGTGGAGGTTGGGAGCCTGGGTGACTCATTGAGACCCAAGTGGTCCATAGGCATC
>NW_015410557.1:0-2001 GCF_001527695.2 Protobothrops mucrosquamatus
TGCGTGTGTTAGCTTCTCTTAAAGAGGCAAAAATAAAGCTACATTCCTTAAATTTCATAGTAAATTAAAGCAATATCCCGAAGATACTATTTCTGATAAGTAATTAACAGTGTGTATTGTTTCTCTAATCACAATAAATTAAACCCTCTTTGGGAAACAAATACTATATAAAGACCTCCTATACACAATTCCCTGAAAAGTATTTCCCACTGAACTTAGGTTTAATTTTGAATATACAGTATATTAGTTAATTAATTGGGTTTGATTTGGGAAGTCTTGGATTCAAATCTCATATTAGTTATAAAGTCCCGTAATGTGCTTTAGGCAACTAGCTGCATAATTATTTAATTATCATAATTGGTAAGGACTAAATTCAGTAGCCATGTTTATACCACTTTGAGCTTCATGATAGAATGAAATAGAAACAATCTATCTTTTAGTTAATATCAGTACAAATATACTTTTGAGAGTTGAAGCCCCTTCTTTATATATATGGTTTTGAAATCCTAATTTCCGGGTGGTTTAGAAAGTGACAAAAAAGAAAATAATCCTTATAAGAACTAAAAGGAGTTTGGGGAGTGGGAGGGACTATCCTTAGAACTACATAAGCCTAGTGATTGGAGGATTTGACATTTATGTTTGATGTGTTTTCCTTCATTGGGTTTAATATGTTGACATAGCAGCATGTTTTTACTTGATAAAATAAAGATTGGTTGATTGGCAGCTGCTAAGAAATGGGACTTCCATCTATGTTAAGACATTTTAATTTCTGATCTTCAACTCAAGTGTTTTACGAGTTAGAGATAAGCCTTTACTTAGTGCCACAGCATCTATTTCATTTGCAGAAAACATTGGAGTCTCCAGATAGGTCTTGGAAATGACCTTGCTGAACCCAGCAGAGCCTTGAGTTTATATATCACGTTATGCCTGATTTGGTTAACAATAGTAAACCACAGTTAGTTAGATTTACTGATTGTGTTAAACCAAAAAACAAACAAACAAACAAATTCATAAACTACAGTGGCTGGGCTCAAACTAAATGTTATTAACATTGAACTGCATGGACCAGTGAGAATTTAAGGTAGCCTTATAGCAGTTGGCTACTATTGAATTATAATATGTAGTGAGAAGGCACTGTAGAGTTTATTACCTGAAATAACGGAGAATGTTCTACGGTATAAATTGACTTTCTTGGCAATTTCCTCCTAACTCTGGGTTAAAAGAGCTCTTCAGATCATAAACTTTGTGTTTGGTAGGACTCAACTAAGTGTGTTATCTTTTACAGCTCCCACCGTTCCTGTTTATCCTGCTGCAGTGCCCTGGCCAAGTCCAGCTATAATTATTGCTGCATGCTGTGCCATACCAGTGTTCCTCTTTCTAGTTTTCATCATTTGCTACAAAGCCATAAAAAGGTAAGACTGTGTTAGCTTATTGAAACTTGATGCTACAAGATGAGCTGTTTCCTGAATATACCAGCATGGAGATACTGCACTGTGGCAGATAGTGCAGTTCTCTAAAAGGGATACCATAGTTACACACATTGGCTCTGCTACCATTTCTTTAACAATTTTCCCTTTCCCCTTCCCTTTTTTTTCCAGCTCATAAATCCTAGACATGTCTTGTTTTCAATAATTGAAAGATCAGAATAACCCAAAACAAGCACAGAGCTATTGGTTTCAGGAGGGCCTGAATATACAGGAGGATAGAATGAGAACACCTAGTCCCTAGGGAAGAAGCTGCAAGTTATTTGGGAGGAATGTACAGCACCAGAAGTGCCTCTCAGTGGTTGATTATTATTATTATTATATTTAAATTTATATGCCGCCCTTCTCCCCATGGGACTCAGGGCGGCTCACAGCATATTAAAACATTGTACAAAAAAATTTTTTCCCCTGCTAAAAACCAATTAAAATCCAAATATTGGTAGCTGTGGCTCTTTAAAATTGTTTAAAAATTGTCCCTATTTAAAACTCACCTTAGGTCAGGCCCGCTTGTTGAAAA
>NW_015410558.1:0-2001 GCF_001527695.2 Protobothrops mucrosquamatus
GCCCCGTCCTCTATCTCGGCTGCCTGAGTGGAGTAAAGGGTCGCTTGCGGGATTATTGTCGTTTCGTTCTCGCCGGCCTCTGTTTGCTCCCCTCAGCGGACAGCTTCGGTTTCTTATCTGTCGTCGTGGTGGGCTTCCCCCCCCCCGTAAGAAGCTATCATGTCCAGCATTGGAGGGCTTTCCTCGGCTTCCCTCCATGGAGCAGTGTTTCTCAACCTTGACCATTTTAAGGCATGTGGACTTCAACTCCCAGAATTCCACAGCCAGCAATGCTGGCTGTGGAATTCTGGGAGTTGAAGTCCACATGCCTTAAAATGGTCAAGGTTGAGAAACACTGCGCATGGAGGCTTTTCTGGAAGAAGAGCAGTGTTGAAAGGCAGCGTCAGAAGTAAAGTCTTCATCCTGGTTCATCCAAGCCGGGAATAAATAAGCAACGTGGCGACTGCTTTGGGAAGATGGTTACAGTTTATTGCAGAAGCAGAAAGATGGTTCTTCTGGAAAGAGCAGAGGAGAGAAGAAGAGACCCTGAGCACATGGGCAGTAGCTTTTTATATCCCCTCTAGCTTTTTGTTTGGAAGTTTTCCTGTTCCTGTGGCATGAACTTTGAGGATATTTCCTGTGTCACGTATTCTGACCTGAGCCCAGGTGTGCCTCTCTGGTATTACTGGATGGTAATGGTTAGTCCTATTATGTCCCAAAAGTCATCTCCTGCTTCTCTGGGGATGGGGCTAATGACTCTTAAGAGTTTGTCTTCTTGAGCTTTCTGGCTCCAACTTTCCTGATGGTTTTACATCTGCATTTGTATAGGGCTAGCTACTGTTTGGGGCAAAGAAATTTTGGGCCAGGTTTGGTTTCTGCTTTTCAAAAAATGCTTTTAAAAATCCTTTTGGTGAAAAATATATTTTCCTGCCCTTTTAATATTTTCTTCTCTGGGCTAACTTCCCTCAGCAGTAAAAGGGGCTAATTCCTACCTAGACCTGGCTGTTCGTCTTGTGGTTCGTCCTGGTGGCCTTCCATCCATATGGATGAGATTTTTTTCAGATACTAAAATCCTTACTATACCACCTGAACTCAGATTACTATTTTAAGAAGAAATTTACCATCTGCTTTTTCTTTTTTTTTTTTACTCACAGATCGACAAGAATGCTGTCCTATTGGTTCATTTTGCAGCTCTGGAATGTCAAACCAATATTCGGATTCTTGAGTTTGCTAGTAAGGGCCGGCGAAGGAGAAATATCTTTACAGAAAAGCATTACTCCTGTGATAATGCTGAGAAATGATCGTGAATAATTCCACAAACTGTTGAGTGCAACTGCTTGCCTCTAGAAGTTGTAGGTGCTCCATCTCTGGAGGCTTTTAAGAAGAGACTGGACAGCCATTTGCTTGAAATAGTATAAGGTCTCCTGCTTGAGCAGGCAATTGGATTAAAAGACTTCCAATATCCATTCCAACTCTTGTTATTAATTGTATCTTCTGAGGATTGATTGGTTGTGTACCCTTTACAGTTCCAAGCATGCGAAGAATCAAAACAGAGATGGATCAACATTCCATCCAGCATATGGCCTGGAAAGCTTCAGCCAAGGCCACATTTATCTTTTATGGCAGATTTTAATTGTGAAAATTGTTTTGGCGTGTCTTCTTTGTTTAAGGGCAAAGATGTTCACTTCCATCCATTCACTGAAGAAAACAGAGCACGTATTCCAAAATGTCATTTCAAAAAATACGGTTACTGCTTAATGGGTTATTTTATCCTGTCTTGCCATCCCACCCCATGAAATACACATCTCAACTTTTCAGTGTTCCTAGTCTGAAAAAGGAGGCTGTAAGACTGACCAGACCAAAATAAAATCTCAAAATGAAGTATGCAGATCCGTGTATACATTCATTTGTTCACGTTGTACTAATATCAGTAATTTTAAAAAGGAGTCTGGTGATGCTTTTTTCCCCTCAAGCCGATTAACTAACCTCTGCAGAGAGGCAGCCAGCAGGGGCCTGGTTCTC
>NW_015410559.1:0-2001 GCF_001527695.2 Protobothrops mucrosquamatus
AACTTTCCACAAGTCTTGCAAATTCTTCCTTCAGGTCTTCTATGTCTAGTCGTGTCTCTTTTATTTCCAAGAACAAAAGCAATGACATTTCTTCCATTTCTGCTACAGAAAAAGTTAAGTTTGTCTCATCGAGAAGAGGCTGATGCACCGATTTCTATCATCCATATCTCTGTCTGTCTGTCTGTCTGTCTGTCTGTCTGTCTGTCTGTCTGTCTCTCTCATCTATTATCTGTCTTTATATCTTCTAATGGAAACAGGTTCTTCTTTTCAATCACCCCAAACTGTCTGTGAAACATAAGCCCCAGTGTTGGGATATCTCTGTGTAACTGAACAATGCTAGCTTTGTCTTGTCCCAATATATTATTTTATTCTCTTGTCATTCCTTTTAATTCAAATAACCAGTTTTTTTTCCCACTTAATCCATCATCCAAGAAAAACATAGCTTTCTTTCACTTTCTCTGTCTTGCTCTTACAATACATTTTTAAGAGGAATTTTAATGTGACCAATGGCAAATCTCCTGGGGATGGGCCTATAACAGATCATTAACATATCATTACCTATTGATGAACCTACCAACCTTCCATAGAAAATGAAGACAACACTTTTATTAATTCAGATCAGGACTATCTCAGAAATGACTAAGTTATGCTAAATATTTCTATAGAAGAAAAAAAATTATACTTCATCATAACAAATGTGTTCATCCAATATTTTCTTTTCTCTGTTCTTTTCTTTCCTAGACTTGGAATGACGTAGAGCTTGATCCTGTGGAGACAGTCCATATAAAATTGCAATTACCTGAAAGTAACTCTTTTTCAACAAACACAGAAGGAAAAAGTGAATTGCCTACAAATATCCTGAGCTGCAATGCACCAATTGAAGAAAAGGTTAAAGCAATATTTTCTTATATTCTCTTAACTTTTACTAACAAATCTTTTGTGGGACAAGCCTAAAGGGGAATCCATCCACCCATCACAACCCTATCCCTAACAAGAATGTAAAATCAAACGCCAAGATAAAATACTAACATAATGAGTAGCATCTATAATAAAAGTATAACATATGTTACCTAATAACAAAAATATAACTTAAGCTATTATAATATGTTAATGAACTATGCAAATATAAATCTAAAATATTACAATTTATGAAGCAAGTTACCTAAAACAGGCTAACTACACATAATTGAAAAATGAAATGATGACTATAATAGAAGATCTGCCAGTATACCCTTTTATATTTGAATTTAGTTTTTATCCATTTTAGTGGTTATTCATCTTTTGGGCAAAACAACTTGCCTAAACTGAAGATATAGTGCAAACTCCAAGAATTATTTCCTCTCCAGTTCTCCTTTTCACTTCTTCACTTCATAACCTCAATAGTTACATCCTTCGGCTTCAAATTTCATACCAGGAATCAAAACAAAATGGTAGAACTTTCCTTTTAGTTTTTGAGGAGGAACATGAAAAAAGAAAGTCCTCTTTCTCACAGAAGTCTTTGGCAATTGCTTTATGAAACTAATGAATACAGAAAGTATCCTCTGCTGAATACTGAGCAGTTGGCGATAGAACGTTTCCTGAAACATCAATCAGTGATATTACAGCTGGCGTGCGCAAACATACACTGTAGACCTTGTTCGAAAAATACTTCATTATCAGCGGATATTGTACAGTTACATTCAACTGATGTCCCCATAAATTCTTAGAGGAGTAGTTCAGAGCCTATTACAGCCATTATATGCATTCATTGAAAGCAATTGATACGTGAAATGGCCAATTTTCTAAAAGAAATACTGTTCTTGTTTATTTTATTTATTTATTTATTTATTTATATTTAAACTTCTATGCCGCCCTTCTCCCCAGAGGGACTCAGGGCGGCTCACAGCATGTTAAAAAACAACACAAAAAAACATTTCCCCTATAAAACCAATTAAAAAGCAAATATATTAATAGCTGTGTCATATTTAAAATCTTTGAAAATTTTTAAAAATTATTCCCTAT
>NW_015410560.1:0-2001 GCF_001527695.2 Protobothrops mucrosquamatus
TGAGTACCAAGTTATCGATTTTACATTTCCTAAGGGTTTAATACAATTGGCTGCAATTGTGTGGCCCCATCCACTTCTCCTGACTCCCCCTCCCCAGCCAATTTGGGATAGGCTATGGAGGGGGGAGGGAGAAACTTTCTTCACCTTGCTGGAAAACTTATCAGGGTCCTCGACTCGGTGGGGTGGTGTAGGTTGTGGGGAGTAGAGAAAACATTGCAGAGAATTGGGAGAGCTCTGTGCTCTTTGTCAAGAAAGTGGTCTCAGGCAGGGGGCTGCCAGCATCTGTGGTGGGCAGGCATGGGTGGGGAGGGGATAAGAAGAGGTGTGATGATTGCTTTAATTGTCCTCATTGATTCTGTGCCAGCATGTGCCAAGTTTCTAAATGGGAAGTGGGTGGATGGGTGGATGCGCATCTGCGTGGTGTCAGGAAAGTTACCCTGGTGGAGGGCAGAGTGGGGGAAAAGGGGGTAAAAAACAACTTCCTTTTCACTTCACTTCCCTTCCACTTAATCAAAGGAAAGAGAAAAGTGTATAAGCCAGGCAGAAAGGGAGGGGAGAAGGAAGAAAGCTCCCTGGTGCTTAATCCATGTTCTGTGCCCAGCTTCTGAGCTATCCAAAGAGCTCTAGGGACAGGACTCCTTACTTTCCTCTCCTCACTCTGCCTTCCCCCCTCTTTTCTTGTGGGTTGAGAGGTATCTCCACCCCACGAGCTGCCCCATAAACTGGGAGACAGAAGAGAGCAGACTGGGGTGGAGGGGAATGGGCAAGCCCCAATAAAAGTATCTCTTTTCCCTCCTCACCTTGTCGCCTCTGCAGATGTTCAGAATTCAGACAGAGGCTTAGCTAGGTACAGATTGGCCCTTCAACAGTTACCCTTTAGCCCAAAGCATGGGCAGCAACTGTGGCTGCCTACACCACCTAAGATTACAGAGACATTCAGCTTTTGGGGAGACTTCTCTCTAATATTGGTGTTCTGGTGATTTAATGGCTGCCCAGAGGATGGCTCAAACCCAGTCCAGGCAGTGACTTAGAGACCTTCCCAGAGGTCTCTAGCACTGGCAGGTACTAGCACTGGCAGGTACTAGCACTGGCAGGTCCTTCCATACCTCAGGGGCTCTAGGGACACTTTTGCAGTGCCTTTCTCCTCTCCTTGCAGGCTCCAGGTTCCTCCTAGCCCAGCAGGGTTAGTTCTTCTCAAGAAGAGCACCATCTCCCCGTGCACGACTGAGACCTTTCATGCCATGCCTTCTCCAGCCCATGGCTTTAGCATTCTGGCCCCTTCCAGCAGCCTGCCCACCCTCCAAACCCCATCTTTTCCAGGAGCCATGCATTTCCTTGCCAGGGATGGCTGAGCTGAAAGGGCCAGGTGTCACTTGTGCGATCCTAAACACGGGGGTGGGGAGGGGACGCAGCACAACTCTCTGGTTGGAACTGCTCCTTTGCCCCAAGAAGGAAGGCAAAAGTGCTGTTAGGGCTCCCATACTCTCTTCCAGGTGTGCCAACCATACAGGATTGAAGGGGCACTCTAGAAGAGGGAAAAGCAAGTCAGAAAGCACAGCCTGCAGATATCTTTTTTGGCCCCAACCCTTCCTCAGCTCCTCTGCATGCCCAGCCCCTCCCAAGCTTCCTCACAGTCCTCAAGGGCCAACCAAACCCAGCTCTTCCCAAATCTTGTTGTGTGGGTCATCCAATTTCACATGGTACTGCTTCTTTTCCTGGATCTTTCATTATTAGGTAGATTTTGCCAGATGTTAGCCACTCTTCAATTTCACCTCCTTGCAGTATGTGGGTGTAGACCAGTCCAAGCCCCCCTCCCTTTCCAAAGCCATCTCATAAGTGGCATTGCAATTAGGAAGGTTCAGAGTCAGCAGGAACCTGACTGCATGGAGCACCAACATGTCTCCCCACCAAAATACTGTCTCTTTATCTACTCACATAAAACATGCTTTCGAATTGCTAGGTGGGTAGAAGCTAAGACAAGTGATGGGAGCTCACCCTGCC
>NW_015410561.1:0-2001 GCF_001527695.2 Protobothrops mucrosquamatus
TGGGAGTGGAAGCCCACCCCTCTTAAAGCATGCCAGCTGGGGAATTCTGGGAGTGGAAGCCCACCCCTCTTAAAGCAGGCTGGCTGGGGAATTCTGGGAGTGGAAGCCCACCCCTCTTAAAGCAGGCTGGCTGGGGGATTCTGGGAGTGGAAGTCCACCCCTCTTAAAGCATCCTGGCTTGGGGGATTCTGGGAGTGGAAGTCCACCCCTCTTAAAGCAGGTGGCTGGGGGATTCTGGGAGTGGAAGCCCACCCCTCTTAAAGCAGGATGGATGGGGAATTCTGGGAGTGGAAGCCCACCCCTTTTCAAGTCACCCAGGCTGAGAAACCCTGGTCCTAGATGCTTCCAAACCCATTAACGGCCCCTTCCCCCCTCTTTTCCCACCCCCCCTCTCTCTTTCGCAGGGCGAGGCTTCTTCCCGCCGCAGGATGAAGGGGGCGGCCAGGCCGTGGGCCACGGTGGCCAAACCGGGGAGCCACGGAACCGAACGAGGAGGAAAAGCGCTGCCTGCCGCCACGGGAGGGATGAGGCCTTCCAAGTCTTCCACCTCTCTGGCCTTCGATTCCCGACTCAGCAAGGTTGTGGGGGCGACGGGAGAGGGTGGGGGGGTCTCAAAAGGGGGGCAAAAAAAATCTCAGCACGGGGCCGTCGGGCGCAAGAACGGCGTCCCCTAGATGTGTCCAGGTGGGTCCTCAACTTACCACCCCATCGGAGCCCATTGCTAAACGAGACGGCCGTTAAGTGAGTTTTGCCCCATTTTACCCCCTTTTGGGGGGCCGTGGTTGAGTGAATCTCCGCAGTTGTTAAGTTAGTCGGACGGTCGTTAAGTGAATCCGGCTTCCCCGTGGACGTCATGCGTCGCACAAGACGATCACACAGTGCACAGGGGGCAGTGCGACCGTCGTAAATGCGAGTCAGTTGCCGAGCGTCTGAATTTTGATTGCGTGACACCCCCACCCCAAGGCTTGCGGCAACGGTTGTAAGTGTGAAAAACGGCCCTAAGTTACTTTTTTCCCGGTGCCGTTGTAACTTGGAACGGTCGCTAAATGAATGGTTGTAAGTCCGAGGACTTACCTGTATATAAGTCCAATCTTGGGAAATAGGACAGTTCCGGAAAACGGCCCCGTTCCCTTGGATGCAGCTGCCTCATATTTGAAATGTGTGGTATGATCAGAGATTAGAGAACGAAGGAGTAAGTGGCTGGATTCTATAGTAGTCCTCCTCCTCCTCCTCCTCCTCCTCCTCCTCCTCCTCCTTTCTCCTCCTCCTCCTCCTTCTCCATGTTTCTTCTCCATTTTTCTTCCTACTCTTCCTCTTCTCCTCTTATCGTTCCTTCCTTCCTTCCCTCCCTCCACCTCCTTTTTTTCTTTTCCTCTTCTCCATTTTTCCTCTTCCTCTTCACCTCCATCTTTTCCTTCCTTCCTTCCTTTCTCCTTCTCCTCCCCCTCACCTCCTCCTTTTTTTCTCCATTTTATTCCTACTCTTCCTCTTCTCCCTCTTTATTTCCTTCCTTCATTCACTCCCTCCACCTCCTTTTTTCTTTTCCTTCTCCATTTTTCATCCTTCTCTTCCTCTTCACCTCCATCTTTTCCTTCCTTCCCCTATTCTTCCTTCCTTCCTCCTTTTCCTCCCCCTCCCCCTCTCCCTCCTCCTTTTTCCTTCTCCATTTTTATTCCTACCCTTCCTCTTCTCCCTCTTTTTTCCTTCCTTCCTTCCCTCCCTCCACCTTTTTTCCTTTTCCTCCATTTTTCATCCTTCTCTTCCTCTTCACCTCCATCTTTTCCTTCCTTCCTTCCTTCCTTCCCTATCTTTCCTTTCCTCCCTCCTCCTCTCCTTCCTTCCTTCCTTCCTTCCCTCCCTCCCTCTTCAGTCCTTCCTTCCCTCCTCCCTCCCTCCCTTCCTTCCTTCCTTCCTTCCTTCCTTCCTTCCTTCCCTCCCTCCCTCTTCAGTCCTTCCTTCCCTCCTCCCTTCTCTCCAGACCTTCCTTCTTTCTCCCTCCCT
>NW_015410562.1:0-2001 GCF_001527695.2 Protobothrops mucrosquamatus
AAGTATCTTGGACATATCAAAATATAATCAAAATGCAAGCAATGTATCAGTTTAAAGACAAAGCTTTTGGGGAAGGTTGGGAAAAAAGAACAGTTTTCAACTTACAAGTCCAATTCGAACATTGGGATAAAAAAGCTTGATAAAATAACAGTGATTTTAAATCAACCCAAGGATGATAATCAGATGGGAGTAACAACAGCACAGCCAGATTTACAACCAGATGGATTGGCATGTAGTTTGCTTCTGGCAGACCTGAAGGATGAGGTTGATTCAGAAAATAGAAAATAGAACATAGAATAACACAGTTGGGAGGAATCTTGGAAGTCATCTGTTCCAACCCTCTATTTCGCCATAGAGGTCCCCCCAAATTTGAGGATATAAAGCAGAGATGTCCAACCTTGGCAACTTTTAAGACGTGTGGACTTCAACTCCCAGAATTGCTTATTCAACATATTGGCTAGGGAATTCTGGGAGTTGAAGTCCACACATCTTAAAGTTGCCAAGGTTGGGAAACACTGACTGTCAGAATTGATAGTTGTAGAAAAAGGACAGAGCCACGTTGCTTTCCTTTTGGGAGAATCGATTAAGGACAGCAGGAATTCTATTATCTGTTAACTGGCTGGATAACATTTGAATGGAAGAATTTTCTTTGTCTACCAACTTGTGAGAAATGCTTAAATAATTCGCTAATTGTTAGGGAGGTGAGGTGACATAACCTTACCTTTGGATACTTTAAACAGTCTTTTACAAGTAAGGCTATTGTGATAAGAAAATTAACTGGGTGGAATTTAAATGCTATATTAAAACTCCTTCTCTAAACTTCCATTTTATATTTCAAAATCTAGAAGAGGTGAAAGTGAGGCACTGAGACGGTCTCATTACATTTAATGTTTTACTTAACTTGAACCTTTTGTTTTCAATTCCCTGTTAATGTCAATATAAAAAGTCCACAGTGAAGGCTTTTGTTTTGTCTGGTGACGTTAATCCTTGCAAAATGCTTATTTTTAGAAGGCTAGAAAGTCAGCCAAACATGCTATAACCTACAATCTGTCTTCCTCTTGGATGGGTAAAATGCGAACGTCCGTTATTTCATGTTTATTGTTAATCTTAGAAAACCCTTAGCAGTCAAGTGCATTCTAAACACAGCTATATGAATCACACCCACACAAGCTAAACCATTTAAAATCTGAACTCTTCCTGCTACATCGTGACTCTAGGATAAGATTTTATTGTTCAATATAATGAGGACAATGTAAGAATGGAATTCCCAATAAACTTATCCGGGAGTATATACAATACAATACAACAGAATTAATGAGAGATTCGTTAGATATACCTAATTTGGAATTGTTCGAAACTGGATAGATACTAGAGGGATTGCAGAAATAAGGTGAACTTGGTTTGATAGCTGAATGGTAGGTAGCCTAATCCCATTTGACTGTTTGGAAAGACACAACCTTTCTCCATCTTCACTGCTAAGCAAAAGCAGAGGTACACAGCCCTGCTGATCACTGTTTTCAAAATATTCTGCTAAGCATCTGTTCAGAGGGCTAGAAAGAGTGAAACAAAAACAGCCTGAAGCACAGGAAGGGGAAGGAAAAATAAAGACAGAGGGAATGAAGATGGTTATCCTGCACCCATAATGGTCTGGTTTATCTGGGACACTGAATAGAAGCCTTAGTCCAGTGTTTCTCAAATTTGTCAACTTTAGGCTCTGGGGACTTCAGCTCTTAGAATTCCCAAGCCAGCCATGGTGGATGAGGAATTCTGAGACCTGAAGTCTTGTTGTTAGTTGTGAAGTCGTGTCCGACCCATCGCGACCCCATAGACAACGTTCCTCCAGGCCTTCCTGTCCTCTACCATCTTCTGGAGTCCATTTAAGCTCACGCCTACTGCTTCAGTGACTCCATCCAGCCACCTCATTCTCTGTCGTCCCCTTCTTCTATTGCCCTCCATCTTTCCCAGCATTAGGCTCTTCTCCAGTGAGTCCTTCCTTCTCAT
>NW_015410563.1:0-2001 GCF_001527695.2 Protobothrops mucrosquamatus
CTTGCTTCTTTATTTCATTTTTTTTAAAAGAAAGGAGCAGGAAAAGGAAATACAAATGTTTTATATAGTTGTATGTTTGGGATGATGGTGGTAACATATGTTTTCCAAACTATTGACAGTTTCTGAAAATAACATGTATTCAATTTTTCTTTATTTAAAACTCAGCATGCATTTTTAGAATAGAATAGAATAGAATAGAGCTGGAAGGGACTTTGGAGGTCTTCTAGTCCAGCCCCCTACTCAAGCAGGAGAAGCTATACCATCTCAGACAAGTGACTGTCTAGCCTCTTTTTAAAAATCTCCAGTGATGGAGCCCCCACGATTTCTGGAGGCAAGCTGTTCTACTGGTTAATTGTCCTCACTGTCAGGAAGTTTCTCCTTAATTCCAGGTTGCTTCTCTCTTTGATCAATTTCCAACCATTGTTTCTTGTCTTGCCCTCTGGTGCTTTGGAGAATAACGTGACCCCCTCTTCTTTGTGGCAGCCCCTCAAATACTGGAATACTGCTATCATGTCTCCCCTATTTCTTCTTTTCTTTAGACTAGCCTAAACCCAAGTCCTGCAGCCATTCTTTGTATGTTTTAGTCTCCAGGCCTTTGATCATGTTAATTGCTCTTCTCTGAATTTTTTTCCAAACTCTCAACATTTTTTTTGTGATATGGTGACCAAAATTGGCTGCAGTATTCCAGGTGTGGTCTCACTAGGGTTTTATAAAGTGGTACTAATACCTCGCATGATGCATTTTTGCATTTAATGATGCAATATATTCAAATAATCTATCTTGTGTATACCACAGCACTTGAACAGTTATTATCAAACATATAATAGCACGTTTTCTTTTAGTGCAGCTATTGTTATTGTTCACATTACAGATAGTCCTCGACTTACAACAGTTCATTTAGTGACCATTTGAAGATACAACGGCACTGAAAAAAAATGACCATTTTTACTCTTATGACTGTTGCAGCATCCCCATGGTCATGTGATCAAAATTCAGACACTTGGCAACTGACAGTTGCAGTGTCCCGGGGTCACGCAATCTCCTTTTGTGAACTTCTGACAAGCAAAGTCAATGTGAGAAACCAGATTCACTTAACAACTGTATTACTAATTTAATAACTGTGTGATTCACTTAACAACTGAGGCAAGAAAAGTGGTAAAATGGGGAAAAACTTACTTAACAAATTTCTCACTTAGCAACAGAAATTTTGGGCTCAATTGTGGTCAGAAGGTGAGGACTACCTATATTATACTTTGGTCATATTTTGGGTGTTTATTGTACGCTGTATCTTTACCTGAGATTAAATGTGTTTACACTTTTTTCCCCAGAGGGGAGATCATCCTCTCTGTTAATTTTACCCATATAATAAATGCCCTTTAAGGAAGGTCAGGCAGAGTGTGTGTATGTGTGCGTGCATGTGCACACATGTATGTGGTTAACATAGTAAGCTCCATGGTGGTATGAAGACTTAAACCTGGATGTTTCTGGCCCCAGTCCAATAATTTAATTACTTCGCTATACTGACTTTCCATTAGATTAAGTATACAGTAAATTAATCAGGAGCAGCAGCAACAGTACCTTGTGTACGGGACAGTGATTTGAAATCAGTGAGCCCTTTTCAGGTGTTGTCTGGGATAAATTTTCTTTTATGAAACTATTCAGAGTTTAAAGCCAGTTCTTGTCACCTTTAGCCAAAAAGATTTGACTGAAAATGATATAAAGTCTTCTTTCTGCAACTGTGCAAAATTGACAGCTCTAGAGTGGACCAATGAATCAAGTACAGAGAAGAGCAACAAAGATGATTAGGGGACTGGAGGCTAAAGCATATAAGGAACGGCTGCTGGAATTGGGTATGTCTAGTTTAATGAAGAGAAGGACGAGGGGGGACATGATAGCAGTGTTCCAATATCTCAGGGGCTGCCACAAAGAAGAGGGAGTCAAGCTATTTTCCAAAGCACCTGAAGGCAGGACAAGAAGCAACGGATGGAAACTAATCAAGGA
>NW_015410564.1:0-2000 GCF_001527695.2 Protobothrops mucrosquamatus
CTTCTTCTTCTTCTTCTTCTTCTTCTTCTTCTTCTTCTTCTTCTTCTTCTTCTTCTTCTTCTTCTTCTTCTTCTTCTTCTTCTTCTTCTTCTTCTTCTTCTTCTTCTTCTTCTTCTTCTTCTTCTTCTTCTTCTTCTCCTTCTTCTCCTTCTTCTCCTTCTCCTTCTCCTTCTCCTTCTCCTTCTCCTTCTCCTCCTCCTCCTCCTCCTCCTCCTCCTCCTCCTTTGTTCCATCTTCCATCTTCCTTCTTTCCCCAGAACCTCCAAAATATGACTCATAGATAATAAACAAATAATGTGAAATCCAAACAAGGCTTTAAAGATACAACATGCCAGAGATGGTATCAGACATTTAGATGGTTCTAGGCAGAGTATCCTCTGTAGGTTGAAGATTTAATCAAAGTCTGCAACAGAAGTTATAAATAAATAAATAAATAAATAAATGAAAGTTATAAATAAAGAATCTTCAGGAATGATTCAAAGAGAGAAATGTTTTGACTAGGGTGATAATTTCAAGTGTTAAGTTTAATTTAGATCATTACTCCTTGAAATCAACTGATATTGATTCTCCTGTTCATCTGTGATGACTTGAGCTTGCCTATGGGCTGGTTTGTCAAACTTGCAAATAATTTGATAGTCAAACCTGTTCTGGTCAGTAGGTCCTGGGGTAAAATAATTAGTGTTTAGCATAGCCATTGTTGTTTACTAAATATTAGAGTGAAGTTGCTGTGATGGTGGGGATGCATATTTATTACGAAGACTTGTATCACAATTTTATGGAGAAGCATTACTGTTTTTACCTCCTCTTACTGGAGAGTCAATATAAATTTATTGTTGCAATCCTGATAATTTAGCAGTTCTACTGTAGTCTTAAAAAAGTCCATTAAAGTCGTATCAACTTTATTTTTTTGCTGGAATTTGAATAGCTATTATAGACAATCCAATGAAAGTCCTGAGGAAATGTCATTGGCTTCTAAACGTAACCATGATAGCAAAATTTAAATTAAGCCCTTGCTGGTTGACCATAGACTTTTAAAGAACAGAGTTGCCAGGGGATTAAGATAATGAAGAGTCAGAATCTAGTTTCATTTTTGTTTTGTTTTTTAAAAATAATGTATGAAACCAAAAACAAATAAGGACAACACATGAAATTCAGAAGATATTTTCAATGGAAGAGAGAAACATAAACACGACTAGTGTGATCTTTGCTATGATGATCTACTTAGTTTGAAAAAGGAAGAAAGGAAGGAAGGGAGAAGGAAGAACAGAGAAATGATAAATATTACTACTGTCAGGAGACAGCTCTTTAATTAAGGGTCTTACTTAGAATAACTTGTTTTCCAAGCTTTTAGACCAGAAAAAAAAGAAGTAATGATCATTTGTTACTTAAAACACCAGCCAAACACGCACCCAAATTTGGTAAACAGATTCCAGATGCATGTTCTTCCCACAGGAGTACAAACTCACTTGGGCTATGTAAGACAGCAATTCAGAAAAAAGCAAAGGACCCAGTGTATTTGAGGCAAGGCAGTTACTGGGAAGGAATGCAAACCTTGGCTCGAGCAGTTCAGCCATCATACCACAAGGCAAAAGAAAGTAAAGGAAGAACAGAAGGATCACTGTGCAAACAAGGATTATTCCTTGTTTGAGTCAATCCAGCCACTTGTCTAAAATCATGACTTCAATTTTTTTCCCCAACAGCCCTGTTAACTTTAGCTAGGCATTTGGAATCAGGCTGTGGAAAGCTTATTCAGACCTTTCCTGACACTGAGGCTGAAATTTTATGTTAAGAAAAAGCTTGTGTTCCTCACAGCTTCTTAACTGAATAAATTGGAACACAAGCTTAACTTGAATAAAATGGTGATGCAGAAAAGCTATTTAATGCTTTTTCCATCCACTCCTCATTTTTGGCTCAGAATTATCTTCCTCTGCAATACATGTTTACTCCTCAAAACAAGTTCCAATCGGTTTAGTTGGACTGGCTTGTAATCTAAAACATTG
>NW_015410565.1:0-2000 GCF_001527695.2 Protobothrops mucrosquamatus
TTTTCAATCATCCCTCTAGAAAATAGAGAAAGCAATTGCTTCAAATCTTTGAGCTGTGTGGGCTTCAACTCCCAGAATTCCCCAGCCAGGATAATTGAAGTCCACCCAGCTTAAAGTTGCTAAGGCTGAGAAACATTGCTGTATAACCCTGCAGAAGGCCTGGCTGAGATGTTTTGTGCAGCATCTCTGTTCAACGCCTCTTCAACCAACTTCTCTCCACGTCGTTGCAGGTGCCCTGGGTGTGAACATGGAGGAGCAACTGATCAAGGAACTTTTTCACGACAGGAAGTACGACAATAAATCGCGACCGGTGGTGTCTAAGAATGACATAGTGAACATCAGCCTGGCTCTGACGCTTTCCAATCTCATCTCACTGGTAAGGTCGCCCTCGGGGCCTCTCTTGTCAGTTATAATAATAACAACAACAAGAAGAAAGTGGGAAGGGACCTTGGAGGTCATCTAGTCCAACCCCCCCTTGCTCAGGCAGGAAACCCTTTAACGGTGCAATCTGGATATGTTTGATTTTTCTGAACCCTCTTGACAGACAGCCATGGTTGACTGGACTGGAGGCTAAAACATACAAGGGACGGTTGCTGGAATTGGGGATGTCCAGTTTAATGAAGAGAAGGACGAGGGGAGACATGATAGCAGTCTTCCAGTATCTCAGGGGCTGCCCCAAAGAAGAGGGAGTCAAGCTATTCTCCAAAGCACCAGAAGGCAGGACAAGAAGCAACGGATGGAAACTAATCAAGGAGAGAAGCAACCTGGAATTAAGGAGAAACTTCCTGACAGTAGGGACAATTAACCAGTGGAACAACCTGCTCCAGAAGCGGTGAATGCTCCAACACTGGAAGTTTTTAAGAAGAGACTGGACAGCCATTTGTCTGAAATGGTATTGGTTTCCTGCCTGAGCAAGGGGTTGGACTAGATGACCTCCAAGGTCCCTTCCAACTTTATTATTATTATTATTATTATTATTATTATTATTATGGATCATAGCACAGTCAGCCAGATGTTCAGACTGGATTTGGCATTTTGTCTACCTATCGAGTCCTTACCAAGTACCTGGGATAGGCAGATGTGGATGTTTGATGTTAATAATAATAATAATAATAATAATAATAATAATTATTATTATTATTATTATTATTATTATTATTACTATTATTATTATTATTATTATTATTATTATTATATCATTAAATATAGGTAATCCTCGATTTACCACAATTCATTTAGTGACCGTTCGAAGCCACGCCGGTACTGAGAAAAGCGACTCATGACCATTTTTCACACTTATGACCGTCACAGATCAGCACAGTCATGTAATCAAAATTCGGACACTTGGCAAACTGACTCATATTTATGACGGTCGCAGTCTTCTGGGGTCCTGTGATCCCCTTTTGTGACTTTCCGACAAGCAAACTCAATGGGGGGGAGGCCAGATTCACTTAACGACTGTGTTACTAACTTAACAACCACAGCGATTCACTTAACAACGGTGTCAGGAAAGGTCGTAAAATGGGGCAGAACTCACTCAACAAGTATCTCGCTTTGGACTCAGTTGTGGCCATAAGTTGAGGACTGCCTGTACAATGCAGACTCATTGTCAGCTTCCAAAGCTTCTCTTCAAAGGTTGGCTCTAACCATCTTTCCTTGCTTGTTGTTACAGAAAGAAGCAGATGAAACTCTCACGACCAACGTCTGGCTTGAGCATGTGAGTTGGACCTTTTCTCCTGGGGGATTCAGAGAGGCAAGCCGGCCCTTCTAAGGACTTAGGGCCAGGGGTAGGCAACCTTGGCCCCTTCATGACTCATGAACTTCAACTCCCAGAATTCCTGAGCCAGCATGGGGGAACTAAGGCCCCTTCATGACTCGTGGACTTCAACTCCCAGAATTCCTGAGCCAGCATGGCTCAGCTTGGAAACCTCTCCCTTTCCCCTCAGCATGGCTGGCTCAGGAATTCTGGGAGTTGAAGTCCACGAGTCATAAAAGAGCCA